>NC_064641.1:897098865-897401895 GCF_023864345.2 Schistocerca serialis cubense
ATTGCTTTCTAAGTAAATTTCTTCTTATGCAAGATGAATTACATTATGAATTATACAAAACCTTTATCATTCAAGGGATTGATAAGTTTTACAGTTCTGAGAGAAAGTATACTGCCATTTAACATGGTTTTTCTGTGTATTTTTAACCAAGAAATATGGGATTTTTTGTTGTCTGTGTATACACCCTGAGAAAAAACTGTTGAATCTCCTTCTGAAACACAAGCTGAAGCCTGATGATGTTCCAGCTCTATGTTCCTCATCCTCCAGAATTGATTTTGAGGACTTATTATGAGCCTGTGGTGTCTCTGGCACAGAGTGCCTTATCTTCATCTCTGATCTCTTTGAACTGCTTTGTTCTATGTCTCACTTGGCACACAACCTGTGTACTGCCATGTTTTGTTCTTCTTGCTTCATGTCTAATAAATGAATTTACGATATTTAAAGTGTGTTGTTACTGATCAGCATCACGTGATAACCACAAGTGCAATAATCATAGAAAAATTTGGGCACAAAAATGAAATTACCTTAAAGAGATAGAAGAGGTTTATTTGTAAATATATTATCAACTAATGACGAAACTACTAGCAGAGAAAACGTTAAGTATAAAAATAAGCAATGCTGTAAATGCAACCATGTGCAATTGTGGCAAAAATTAGAAATTCTGGAAATATGAATAAAACAACTTAGGCAGAAGTATACAGATTTAGAGAATCTACTCACCCAATTTAACACTGAATTTCTTAAAATAAAACATTTTAAAAAATGTTTGAGGGTTCATTTTATGACTGTCAACAACAAGTGGTGAGGATAGTTTAATAAACTATCAGCTGGAGGCTGTGGCTTTAAAACTGTTATTTGTCTGAATAAAGGTAAATTTGTTTACATAACTAATAAATAAGTTTAAGTAATAATACAGTATAACATGAATCATCTTACTTGTGTTTACAGTTATGTATGACTTAAATATATGTGTGAGGTGTGCCCATAAGCTTCTATGCGGTAAGGTGAAGTGAGAGGGTCTGTGGCAACATCGCCATTCAAGTACATCTACATGTGATATCTATTATGTATTCTGGTAAATGTGAAGTGAATAGTAGATCATTTGATAATCTTGAAAATCTGAACAGCTTAATCTTTCCTTTATATGTATGCTTATTTATTTTATAATTTTTTTTATTTTTCACTGAATTTATTATGTGTTCTGCAGTTCATTGAATGTGTTTTTCATTAAAGCTTCAGTTATTAAATTTCACTTTCATCCCATTACTAACCAATAGTAGTTGCTGTATCTTTCCTTTTCTCATCTTGCGATGTTATTTCCTACCTAAAGTTTTATTTACCAGAATCCTTTAGAATATTGTCTTTTTCGTTGCTGAAATTTGCTAAGTTAATCTGTCCCTGTCTGTCATTCTTATTTTTCATGTTATGACAAGAAACTGTATCTGATACCATCTTAAAAAGGGGAATTCAGAATTTAAGTCACATGGAAATCTGGTGATCTTCATGAGTGCAATACTTGGATGGATAGTGGCCTTGGTACATAAATTACACTAAAGTTATTAACTGAGAGGTTTATATAAGTTAATCTAAGAGGTATGGTGTTATAGAATTGCAAACTCATGATAGGAATAACTGTACAGCAGAGTTCTTTTCTCCAGAATAAAGATCAATCATATTAGACAACAGCCCGCGACTCCCATCTAATTGAAAAGTAAGGAGTACGAAAAAAGGAGAGTTTCAGATAAAAAGCACTGATTAAAAATAGGTTTGTGGTATTGGTCTGAAAATGTACAAAATTGCAATTCTGTATAAAAACTCAAAGATTAAAAAAATCTATTACTATAACACAAAAAGACAAAAAACAAAAACAGTTAAAAACAGATCATAATCACTTTCCTTGTATTGATTTAATGACAATATAAGTGATTCCTGACTGATAATAATAAAAAAGCAGCCACTGTTAATTACTCTATGGGTTCAAAACCAGTCATTAGCAGTTCTGAAGAGACAGGACCATCTTCAGGCAACAGAAGATATTTTACGTGATGTCTTTTACATTGTGCTGACAGTGGAACATCAGCAGTTTTCTAGTGTCAAAGTGTCATTTAAAGGCTGTACCATAGAAAATTATGGGTCATCTCTGAAGGACTGATGTCCTGATCAAAATCAGATGAAATAAAAATGAAAATGAACATTATTTCATTGAAATTGGGAAAAATGCTTGACATACAGCACTGGACGTGCCTCGAGTTGTCGAGGCCTGTGTAATGCTCAGCTCTTGAGTGTATTTCTAAAAGTGCTGTGAAAAGTGCTTGCTTTTCTTTATCTTTCTGAGCAATATCGAAAATTTTGATACCATACTTTTCAAATTCATGTGATGAGTCCCCACTGCAAGTTACTGTGGCTGTGTCACAAGTCACAGTGCTGAAGTTAGGCTTTGAACACAATAAGAAACATGTCAACCAAAACATATGCTTTATTTGAAGAAGAACTTGTCAGTTTGAAAACAGTAAGGGGTCTATTTTGAATACATAAGAGTAATTAATAGTGACTAGTTGTTATTTTTATTTTTAATAAGTAGTCAGTTGTCTTTTCATTCACCCAAAATCTCATGACATAAAAAAACAAAAACAGAAGAAAAGACTAAGGTCAGAATTCTTTCACAGACAAAAATCAAATGCTTTTAAAAACCAGTTAAAACAAAACAGAACGGCACTGTGGTTGAACTACTGTGCAAAAAAATCTTGAAAGTGCAAAAATGAAAAAAGGGTGACTGTCACCCATTTTGCCTAACCTTCTGGAGCCGGAGCTGGAGCTGGAACTTCTGCAGTTGGAGCTGGAGCAGCTTCAGGAACAGGGGTATCTGTAGCAGGAGCAGGGGTATCTGCAGCAGGCGCAGGGGTATCTGCAGCAGGCGCAGGGGTATCCGCAGCAGGCGCAGGGGTATCCGCAGCAGGAGCAGGGGTATCTGCGGCAGGCGCCGGTGCACCCTCCGCAGGAGGAGGAGCCGGAGGTGCAACACCCTCTGCACCAGCAGGCGCAGCAGCAGGGGCTTCGGCACCTTCTGCGGTGGCAGGCACAGCTGCGGGAGCTGGGGTATCCCCGGCAGGGGCATCTGCGGCAGGAGCTGGGGTATCGGCGGCAGGGGCGGGGGTATCAGTGGCGGGAGCGGGGGTATCTGCGGGAGGTGCGGGGGTATCCACAGTGGGAGCCTGTTCGCCCTCTGTGGGAGCGGTGCCTGCAGGTGGCTGCTCGCCGGCAGCAGCTGTACTTTCGGCTGGAGGCTGACCTTCGGCTGGAGCTGGTGGTGCAGCAGCCTCTGCTGGAGGAGCTCCGCCCTCAGCAGGAGGAGCCTGTCCCTCTGCTGGAGGTGCCTGTCCCTCTGCTGGAGGTGCTCCTTCTCCTGCCGCCACGTCTGGAAGTGGCGGTGCCTCTGTGGACACTGGAGTCTGTGGTACAGTCTCACCCTGAAAAACAAAAAATTAAAAACTGACAATGGAGAAAACGGAAAATATATTTTACAGGTTGCAGAACTGTGTTGGGAAATTGGACTGTTAAGTCAGTAGCGACAGTTATGTTGGTCAGTTTATAGCTCATTTCACAGCTCACCATTATAGGCAACTGAAAGATATGGACTATGGTGAAAAATGTAGATTGGGTTCATAATATGTACTTTTCATTCCAATTGATCCATAGTGGGGAGATCCTCTGGGATGTGGAACATGTCAGAAATTAAGGAAGCACAATGGATATTTACAAGCTAAGAACAGATATGCTAATGTATCTTCCACAGATCGATCCCAAATGAAATTACTCTTGCGGATGTGGAACCAGTCAAAAAAATTCTTAAGCACATTTACATTCAAAAGGGTATAGGTGCAAATGATAATTGGAAATAGGTGCATATGAAAATTCTTATGTTATTGTACCACTGCATCATTAAACAAAAAATATAAAAAAACCATTTTACGATCCTTGTTTACAATGACCACTTTACTGCACAAAATTTGTATAGATGTCAGATTGTACGCAATATTCACATTATGTGGTATTATTAATAACATACATGCATTGATAGATTCTGCTCAGAAATTCATCTATGTAATAGAAGGAGTTGGCTACCAATAAACACTTTAGATTCTCCTCAAACTGAACTTTATCGTTAGTTAAACTTTTTATGGCTGCTGGCATGTTATTGAAAATGTGTGTTGCTGAATAGTGGATACTTTTCTGAACCAAAGTATGTGATCTTAAACCTTTGTGGACGTTATTATTTCTAGTATTGATTCCATGAATTGACCTGTTGGTTTAAAAAACAAAAAGATGTAGTTTTAATGACAAATTGCGTTAAGGAATAGGCAATAGTTAGCATCTCCAGTTTCTTAAACAGCCCTCTGCATGACATTCTTGAGCTCACACTGTGAGTAATTCCTATTGCACATTTTAGGGCTTGAGAAACCTTATCTTGGCTTGATGATTTACCCCAGAAAGTAATCCTGTATGATATTATTGAATGAAACCAAAGTCAAAGGGAACACCTGCGAGGCAGCCTGTCCCTTGGTGGAATGACGACTGTCGTACCGCCATCAGAGACAGGCGGGCGGCTTTGAGGAGATTCCGTCGGTGCCCCACTGCTGCGCATCTGACAACTTTCCGGATAGCACGGGCGCGGGCGAGGAAAATCGTTCAGGAGAGTAAACGGAGGTCTTGGCGTGAGTTCCTGAACTCCATCAATAGGTCCACATCTTCAAGCAAAGTATGGGAAGCCATTAGGAGGATCTCAAGGCGATACTCTCGACCGCCACTAGCCGCTATACGTGAGCGGGGGTGTCTCCTAACATCTCCGAGAGACATCGCCCGGGCGTTGGCAGAATCTTTTCAAACTATTACGGCCGATTCTAGCCAGGACCCCGAATTTCTGCGCTATCGGGGTACACAGGAGAGGGCTGGTTTTGATTTCCGTTCACAGAACACTGAGGAATACAACCAGCCTTTCTCTTTGTGGGAGTTGGACTCTGCACTGTCCATATCTCGGGATACCGCACCTGGTCCAGACCTGATATCGTATAGCATGCTGCAGCAGTTGGATCTGCGGTCAAAGGAAGTCCTCCTTCAACTTTTTAATGAAATTTGGAAGACAGGCGACTTTCCTAGCTCGTGGAAAGAATCGATTTTAATTCCGCTTTTAAAACCAGGGAAGGATCGGACCGAACCCAGTAGCTACCGTAGCATTAGTCTCACGAGCTGCGTCGGAAAGACATTTGAGCGTATGGTCAATAGGCGCCTGGTGTGGGTTCTCGAATCTAGATCCTTACTTACCCGCTGCCAGTGTGGATTCAGGAGGTATCATTCCACCCTAGATAACCTGATCCTACTCGAAACAGCGATACAAGCTGCTTTCCTACGTAAGCAACACCTTATCGGGGTTTTCTTCGACCTGGAGAAGGCGTACGATACTACCTGGAGGCATACCATTTTGCGGCAGCTTTATGAGTGGGGTTTCCGTGGGCGTTTACCCACACTCATCCGATCCTTTCTGTCGGACAGGTATTTTAAGTATAAGGTTGGGAATGTCCTGTCTGACCGTTTTAAGCAGGAGAACGGTGTCCCTCAAGGAAGTGTCCTCAGTGTGACAGCTTTCGCAATTGCCATCAATAGTATTGCGTCCACAGTACGACGGCCCGTGCAGTGCTCCTTGTTTGTGGACGATTTCTCCATTTTCTGTGCGTCTTCCTCCGTCACAGCTGCTACACGCCAATTACAGCTGACACTCGTGCGATTGGAGGAATGGTCTAAGACCACGGGCTTTAAATTCTCTTTGGAGAAGACCATTTGTGTAGATTTTAACCGTTCCCGTTCTCTTTTTAATCTCCCTGTTTTAAAACTAGGAGACACTGTTCTCCCCTTTATGGAGAAAGTGAAATATCTCGGGCTTATTTTTGATGAGAAGCTCACATGGTTGCCACACTTAAAGGATCTAAAGGTCCGCTGTTTCAAGGCTTTAAACGTCCTTAAATGCGTCAGTCATAGATCCTGGGGCGCTGACAGGGCACGTCTGCTCCAACTTTATAAGGCCTTTGTGCGACCTCGACTGGAATACGGATGTCAAGCTTATGGCTCTGCAAGACCTTCCTACCTCAAAATGTTGGATGTGATTCACCATGAGGGTATTAGGCTTTCAACGGGGGCTTATCGCACGAGTCCGGTTGCTAGTCTGTGTGTCGAGGCGGGAGAGCCTCCGCTGTCCATTCGGCGTCTTCTCCTCGTGGTACGGCACGCGTACAGGACCAAGTCCACTCCTCTTTCATTGGCGTCCGACACTTTTTCCCAGCCGGCACTGGGACGTCTCTTCCGCCACCGTCCGGCGGCAACAAAGCCGTTTGGCATCCGTGCAAAGGAGAGTCTCGAGTCGGTACACCTGGAGGGCATTAAGGTCCTCCACCAGGAATAGAGTAGGGGATCTCCCTGGCGACTACAAAGGCCAAGATTACTTCTTGATCTGGCTGCTTACAGGAAGTATTGTACCCCGGACCACCTTTTTAAAATTAAACTTACTGAGATTTTAGAACGCCATTCCGATTTTACTACTGTTTACACGGATGGTTCTAAACAGGGGGATTTTATGGGCTGCTCTGCTGTGTTTCCCGATACTGTCCATCGGATAGGGCTCCCAGAGCAGTTTTCAGTTTACTATGCAGAACTGTTTGCCATTCTGCAAGCATTAGAGCATATGCGCCGACATCGTGGCACGAAATTCATCATCTGCTCCGATTCCCAAAGTGCTCTACACGCTCTTGAACAGATGTACCCAGCAGATCGGATGGTGCAAGAGGTGCAGGACGCACTCCTGCTCTTGCAACAGCAGGGTAAGGATGTGATTTTCTGCTGGGTTCCAGGGCACATAGGGATTCCTGGAAATGAACTTGCAGATGCGGCTGCCAAGGAGGCTTGCTCCATCACACCTCCTGCTCGCTGTTCCGTCCCCCTGCAGGCCATTACGTCTTTCGTGACTCGGAAGGTCATGCGTTGGTGGGAGGCTCAGTGGCTGGACGTGAGGGATAATAAGTTGCGAGCGGTGAAGGATTCTGTCCGACCGTGGCTTACCTCCTTCCGACAACGACGAGCTGAGGAAGTAGCCCTTACACGGCTTAGAATAGGACATTGTCCATTGACACATGGTTTTCTGTTACGTCGTGAGGAGCCACCAACGTGTCAGACATGTGGGACACAGCTGTCGACACGACATATTTTAACTGAGTGTGTTTTATATGCGGGTTTGAGGGAAGATTTAAGTTTCCCACCAGACCTGCCCTCTATTTTAACTAATAATGAGGCGAGTGTGGCTAGAGTTTTACGTTTTTGTGTGATGTCTGGACTTCTTCCCAAAATATTGGGATTGAAGTCTTAATGTGCTGTCCAGTGGTTTGGTCACCCATTATTTTTAAGTGGTCACTCAGCCACCGTTACTTCCTTTTCCCTGTTTGTACTGCTCTTTTATTTTTAGTTTTATCTCCCTGTTTTGATGTGCTGTGTCCAATCTTGCAATTTGAACAATACCACTTCTCTCACGATTCGGCTCTGAATTGAACTTTTGGGAACGGGCGCTGATAACCTCGCTGTTGTGCGCCCTAAAAACACTAATCATCATCATCATCATCACTTGAATGAAAGTAAGCATAGTACAACAGCTTTTTTATTTTTATACCACCTATGTCTGATGACATTCGCACGGCAAATAGAGATTTGTTTAGCCACTTCAGCAGTTCTGTGGTAAGCTCCTCCCAGTTAAGTATATTATTGAATTGTAATCCCAAAATTTAACACTATAATCTTCTTTATGTGCTTGTCATCATATTTTAGACATATACTGGCATGAAACCATCCACAAGTTCTGAACTGCATATAGTATATCTTTTCAAGATTTAGTGTAGCTGTACAGCATGTTCTGACACAACTACATCTGAATTTATTGTTGCTGCAATTTAAGTATGAAGCCTGCACATAATGACTAGTTTGTTAGATGAATAAAATTTTGTGAAGTTTTATGAATGTTATCAAAACTCCACAGATTGAAATTGTCCAAGGCATTGGAACCAGATCTCAAGAGGGTCTTAGCCAAATTTGGAAGCAAGCCAGACCTCACTTGCTTCATGAAACTACATACACAAAGAAACGGATGATGGTGATACATGTAGCTAAGGGTTAGTCCCTAAGAAACCAAAAACTGTTATGTGAGATACACAGAGCTAAACTGGCTGTGGCACAATCATTGGTAGGGCTCCATGGCAGACAGGTCCCAGCAGATGAACCAAAGTTTGTCCCACAACTCTCATGTCTCATTCTGCCCACCTTTATCAGTCATATGTGACTCTGACCCAAGAAGATTTACGTTTGGTCAATAGACACAAAAAGGAAGCACTCCAAACTGCATCACAAACAGTGTGGGGAGCAGAGCCGCAAATTTTCACACAAATTGCATTACACTCTGCAGCAGAAAACTGACTGACATTGACTAACTATAACTGGATGACCCTTTGCTGTCACATGCTCAGCATGCAAATAGTTCATGTGGCTGCCATTCCTTGAGATTCAAAACAGTTGGAGATTGGTAAAACTTGTGTAAGCAGTGCTGTTCTGAGTTTTAGTGCTTGATGTATCTCATCCAAATCTTCAGTCCTTCATCCAAATCTTCAGACCTGGCAGGCTGGTGGCCCTGTTGCTACATCCTGTGATGTCTATGTCTTGACCTGGGTTGAAGCATAAAAGTGCACTAGAAGGAGCAGACTGAGCAATTCAGACAGTGTGCACACTCACACCAGAAAACATGACCCCTCAACAAAAAATGGTCCACCATGACATACCACAACCAGCTCACACACAAAATTAGTAACATCTTCAAAAACTATAAGGAAAACAGCACACTACAAAATAAAATAAAAAGTACTGTGACAGATGAGAAAGAGAAATACAGAAACTCAAGAATAGATGAACTAACATGTATTAGCTGCAGCTCTAAATAAATTGGAATGACTGCAAAAATTTCAACACAAGGTATAAAGAACATATAAGGGCATTGAAGAGTGATTGTACCCTCTCCACATATGCTGAACATCTAATAAAGGAAAACTACCATCACACTGGAGTGAAAAAAGACATGGCAATCTTTTGCCATAATAACAAAATAAATGGAATGCTTACACTACACAAAGAGTATCTTATACAGAAGGCCAAAAATAAAAATGAAAATATTCTCAATGTCCAAAAGAGCAACAATAGAAGACCAGTATTTAAATTAAGTTTCCCATAAAAATGTACTTTAAAAAATTTACTCATGCGCACACAGTGACTCATCACCCGCCATTCCTCCATCCCCAAGATCCAACTCCACTCTCCCATGATCTGTTAGCCAGTTCCCATGAGCTGTAACTCAGTTCTGGAACAGTGCAAGCATGTGCAGTTTTCTGGATTGTAGGTTAGGGCAAATAAATATTTACTGGAAGAAAGCTGTACCATTTAGATTTATCATTTATAGAACAGTAAATGGGTGCATGAACGGGACACAAAAATGAATGTAAGTAAAAAACACAAACATATAATTGTAAATAGAATATGTAGATCCAAACAAACTATCAAAGAGTCACTACAAATCTCATATCAAAATATGTATAATTAAGTAATTTTATAACAGTATTATGAAAAGGATGGTTGCTGCTCACGATATAGTGGAGATGCTGAGTCACAGATAGGCACAACAAAAAGACTGTCACAAAATAAACTTTCAGCCAACAAGGCCTTTGTCAAAAAGAGACAAAACACACACACACACACACACACACGGCCTTGTTGGCTAAAAGTTTATTTGGTGATAGCCTTTTTGTTGGGCCTATCTGTGACTCAGCATCTCTGCTATATGGTGAGTAGCAACTATCCTTTTCATAATATTGTTACATTCTATGCTGGAGTTTGATTTGAGTAATTTTACTTGTATTACAGAGCACTGAAAATGCATAATATGAATAAGTGAAACATGTCTGGCACTCCACAATTAATTTCAAGTGCAAAAGATGGAATTTTCCTTATCAATAAAACATAATTGGAAGTTATTATTAGCAACTGTGGAAAACGGCTGCAAACATTAACAATAAAATTAGTTGTGCCAACGCTTGAAAACCAAGGAATAAAATGTACCTGCATGAATTTGTTGATGCTTCCATATGATTACAGCTAGTGAGTGGAAAGTTCAGGATTGAGAAGCTAGTTAGGCAAGGGGAATACCATTTTGTTGTTTTCTGTAGAATTGAGTGAATATTGATCTTACCTGAACCACCTTCAACTTAAAGATGATATTGTTTTGTTTTCTTCAGATCCAAGAAAACATCAGCAAAGAATGGTAAAACTGAACAGAGCAAGTACAGCAGCAGGCCTGAAGATTAATTACAGTAAGACAAAATAATGTACTACATAATCAGTATTCCACTACGAAAATAGTAAAGATAAATTATGAAATTATAGAAACAGTTGATGAATGTATGAACTTAGGACAACTGAAAACAAGTGGATAAACACTTGAAGAAATAATTAGGAGGGTAAAAGTTGCTAGCAGTCCATTTGGGAAACTAAATGCTGTACTCAGAAGTAAATTTCCAACTTCTCATAAAAAGGAAGTCTGTAACTAGTATATATTATGAATGCTAACATTTATTATACAAACATTTCCAGAACTGAGAATTGCTTAGTGAGCAGTGGAAAGATGTGAGTCGAGCATAACAAGAAGGGACAGAAAAACAAACAAAACGATCACAGAAAAGACAGGAGTTCATTTTTTTGATAGTGACTTTTACAAGTATGAAATGAAGATGGATTGGGCATACGGAGAGGCAAAATGATGGAAAACTGGACTAGGGATATTCTGCACTGGATTCTCCAAGACAAGAAAAGACCTAGAGGATGATCCAATTGAAGATCAAAGAAACAGTCTGGACAAATATGGATCCAAAAACCTGAAGATCATTGTTACGAAGAAGACTGTAAGAGGTGTATAACCAGGAGTGGATAGTAAATGGCTGCTACTGCTGCTACTGATGATGATGATGATGATGATGATGATGATGACAGATAAAAATCAAGACAACCACTTGGATGTTTTTTGGGCATGTAGATTCAGCATCAAGATGATAGACTGACATTAAGAAATCAACAGATGTATGCAGCTAGAACAAAATACAAAGGGAAACGAAATTAAAATTTTATCCCTGTCTCCACAATGAGGAATGAACTATTGGTTCTGAGAATGAGGAAAGTGTCATATATTTTTATATGTGCCTCTTGGCAGTACTGTTATTTTACCTCCTGAAGGTAAGTATTGGCCAGAAATTCTGCCTCATAATTTTATGGTTTCTCAAGTGTATTTTCCGTATATCATATATCCTTGCTGACCAGGTACTCGAGACAGCTCAGTCAGTAGGGCACTTGCCCATGAAGGCAAAGGTCCTGGGTTCATCCCAGACTGGCAAACAGTTTTAATTTACATTTGTGATCCAGAATGAATTTTCACTTTGGAGTATGTATTGAAATGAAACTTCGTGGCAGATTAAAACTGTGTGCTGGACCAGGATTTGAACCTGGGACCTCGACCTTTTTTGAGTCCTGGTCTAGCATACAGTTTTAATATGCTGCTGAGTTATATCTGTGCTCTTTAGAAACATTTGGCACAAGTATCCTCATTCAAAGCAGTCATTTCTCCCTAATTTCATTCTATATTTACTTGATGAAAGTTACATTTTTGACAATACTTGTGCACTTTTGAGCATTGTGTGTATTGTGTAAATCTCTCAGTGACTTCTTTTCAGGAATACATTTCCCCTTTATTACAGTGTAGGTACTTGAGATTTGTACACATTGTAACTGTCATATTGTGTTCTGTATAGTTCTCGATTTCAACAGTAGTGCATACCATTGACATTTCTCGTACATTTTCACTGTTTATGACATTGTTTCACTAGTCTGTCAGTGAACATAACTCAACAAACATTCAAGATATGATGTAAGTTTTATGTCCAGTTTTTCTTTTGTTATTTACATGACAATATTCTTGGGTGTCACAACCTGAAATCATTCTTATGTAATAGATCCTGAGTTAAAGCAATAGCACTGAGGCTAAATTAAAGTTATCTGTTTAGTATTGAGATAAATGTTGCACTGGGCTGCCACACTGTGAATGCTGTTCTCAATGTGAAATGAGTTAGTTGCTCTTTGTAAGCTGCTGCAAATTGCTCTGATTGCTGTCAAGCAATTTGAAGCAGCTCCAAATGGGTGTGTCAGGCAATCTGTCGAGAGTTGTGTCATAGAGGTATCCTAGGTGCTTCAAGTACTATCATCTCTGATGGATACAGTCTCTTCTGCAGGAAGTACAGGATCTGTCACTGCTCTCAGCTGTGAGTGGCATGTGAATGGTAGGTCTAGACTCACCTACAGGGAAGGCAGTCACAAGGGCGAGCTTTGGATATTACATTACTCTCACTAACCGACAAATTTTAATTGCTGTCTTTCATTGTAACTGACCCAGTGAGAGACACTTCAGGTGTTGAGAAGCCTGATGTGTCTCTTGCCAGGGTTCATCAGCAGTTCAAATGAATGGTGAATTGTGGTACCTATTAGGAAATGACATTGAGGCATGTGAAGGGTCACCTGGTTCACACTGTTGCCAGCATATTGAAGAGACTATTTCAGCTGCCATTATGGTTCAATGTACAACCAACTCCACATTGTGGTACACTCACAATGTGCAAATTGTTCTCAGAACTTATTGGGGTGCTCTGGTTATGTGAACCAGACACTTCGTAGTTTCTGTAACAAGCTAGACTGCAGCATCCTGGTCGTATCCCATCTCTTAGGGTTGAGATTTGTCATGACGACCTAATCAGGCCAGAGGCGCATGTCACATGCTGCTACCTAGATGGTGGACTCCATGTGGGATGGACAATAGTGTTTAGGTGACTGTTCATCAAGTCCAGTTATAATGAGAGCTGCAGAAGACCCCAAAGTATTAGTGGAAGACTCAATGAAATGACCTCAACAGATGCAATGATTAAAATTCTAGTGCCCAAATTCTGAGGCATTTGCAACAAAGTCCAGATTTTGAAGCAGCTGTAAAAAGCAGTGTAGCTCATATAATGCTAGGTATGGAAATCTGGCTAAAGCCCAAAATAGACAGCAGTGATTTTTTGGGGTAAATTTGAGGGTGTTTTGAAAGGACAGGTTAATGGGAAATGGTGTTGGTATGTTTAGTTCTTACAACAAGAAATTCAAATCCACTGAGATACTACAAAACAGGGCTAAGGGCATATTACACTATCATATTTCTTTGACAAAGAAATATGATCAAATATTCATCAAATTTCTTTGAAAAAGATCTCTGATGCGATGCTAGAGAAGGGATATTACACTGTCATCATATTTTTCATCAGATTTCAAGATGGCAGACAACTACTTGTTATTATGCACTGCAGTCGCTAATACCACAATCGCACTATGTGTATCTGGAAGAACAGTGGGGGAAAAAGAGGAAACTGCATTCAGAAAAATTTGTTGCAGTAGCTGCTAGTGGAGGACATCGAGTCTTATATATAAATTACTTATGAATGGATGAGAGTGTATTTCAGTATTTGCTCAGTAAAGTGGATTCTCATATTACAAAATAGAATAGTCTCTTGAGAAATGCTATATGTGCAGAAGACAGGCAAAATATGACACTGGGATTTCTTGATACAGGAGAGAGCTACTCTAATTTACAACATAGCACTGGAATATCACATTGCACATTAACCAAAATAATTCCAGAAATGTGTGAAGCTATTTATAAAGCACTGAAGGTAAATAAATGTTTAGTACACTATAAGGGCAATAAGAACTATTCTTATTTTTGAATAATTTAATAAATGGATTTAGTGTTCCAATAACTACAAAAATGATAAAAAGTATGAAACAGATAAACTTGTGGCGTCCAGAGCTCAAAAATAAACAAAATAGACTGGAAAGAAAAGAAAGATTTTTTTTTATTTTATTGTATGACCATATCATCTATTCCAGCTTATTGAAAAGATGCCTGGGTGTTTCCAGATGTAGAGGTGGATGGCTGTAGCTGGGATTTTGGACATGAAATTGCCTCAGCATATTCCACTTGCCCATCAGCACACAATCAATAGCTTCCTAGTCACAGCAAGTTTATATATAAAGCACCAACTTTGAAACAATGTTACAAACATGCTACAGAGACATCAAATACCTGTAGTGACACCAGTAGTCCAAGCAGTTACATTTCACATTGCAGCGAACAGAAAATGAACAACTTTTATGATCAAATCTATGGTGAGGCCCTAGATTTGATCATATTTATTTGACAACAGGTGAGATTTGACGAAGTTCCCTATTACACCATCAAATATTTGACATATCAACTTTGACAAAGAAATATTATAGAGTAATACAGGCCTAACCAGGCACAATGAAATTATACAAAGAAATGGAGCATTAAGGATCACAGATTTGTTTGCCACTTGGGACTGCATCATACTCATGCTGGATAAATTGAACTGGTACATGCCTGTAAATAGATACAAGCTATCCCATTAAGCTTCCGTAGGAAGTTTCAAGAACTAGCTTTAAGTGAAGCTAGGAATATACTACAACCCCCTACATATTGTTCCTGTAGGGATTGTAAGGATAAGCTTAGACTAATAACAGCACACACAGAGGCATTAATAATTTATTCTTCCCACATTCTGTACACAGATGGAATGAGAAGAAGTCCAAATGACTGGTGCAGTGCAAAGTACCCTCTGCCATGCACTTCAAAGTGGTTTGAAGAGTATAGCAGTAAATGTAGGGTCACAGAAATAATCCACAATAATTTCATCCAATCTAATTGACATCCATTGTTCCAGAATGCTAGCACAGCTTCTGAGGTCAACCATAATGAGGTAGCTCAAACATAAAGACTTTTCACAGATGATTCCATTATCTATAATGAAGTACTATCTGATAAAAGGTGCAGAATTATCCAGTCAGATCTTGAAAAAATCTGAAGGGTGGTGGAAAGATTGGCAGCTTGCCTTAGAGAAACATAAAACTGTGCACTTCACAAAATGCAGGAAAGTAGTTTTCTATGACTACAACATCAATGAGTCACAACTGGAATCGGTCAACTCACGGAAATAACTTGGTGCAACAGTTTCTGTTGACATTAATTGGAATGATTGCATTGGTTCAGTCATAGATAAGGCAGATGCTAGACTTTGGTTCATGGACAGGAGGAGGAGGAGATCAGTGTTTAACATCCCATCGACAACGAGGTCATTAGAGACGGAGCACCAGCTCAGATTAGGGAAGGATTGGGAAGGAAACCAGCCATGCCCTTTCAACAGATCCAGCCTGGCATTTGCCTGAAATCATTTAGGGAAATCATGGACAACCTAAATCAAATGGCCGGAGACAGGTTTGGACCATCATCCTCCCAAATGTGAGTCCAGTGTGCTATCCACCGCTCCACCTTGCTCAGTATATGAACAGGATACAAGGAGGATGCAGATAATTTACAAATGACTTGTGTGTTCCATCTCAGAATGTTGCTGAAGTGTGTGGGGTCCCTTGCCAAGTAGAACTAAGAACAGCAGTATGCATGATCACATGTATGTCTGACTCTTGAGAGAGCAGTTCAGAAATGCTGAAAAATCATAAACTGCTTCAAGATGTATATCAATTATCCCACGAAAATCTGCTTACAGAGTTTTAAGAACCAGCTTTAAAAGAATAGAGATATTTTTATGCACTCTTCGTAATGCTTTTAGAAGATGCACAAAGATAATATTATACTAACTGCATCATACAAAGAAGCATTTTGTAGTCATTTTTCCTGTCCTCAATACATTATTGGAATGAGAAACTCTAAAATGGGGTAAAATGCTAAGCATTCTCTGCCATGCAGTTTACAGTGGTTTGTAGAGAATGTATGTAGATGGAGATGTATTTACATTTAACCTAAGACACTGCAAGGACATAACTAGTAGCTGTGCCAAAAGTGTACAGAGAAAGGTGCAAACTTCAGAATATAATTTTCCAAAGTTGATAATTTGGATTACTCTCTCTTACAAAGTAATTTGTAAATGTTCATTTTCTGTCAATAAAATGTTTTTTAAATATTTTTTAGTTTTGCATGTTTATCAAAATATCCGCCTCCCCTTCCCCTTGCCACCCACATCTGTCTTTTGGTTGCCCCACATAAAGTGATGGGTTGACTGAACTGTTACAGTTTTTTTACCTTTATATCCAAGTAGAAAGTTTTGTTGAATGAAGCTGGTGGAACACACAGTGGGTACCCCCACTATTGCAATTGTGCCTTCACCATTAAATATGCTATTTTTATTGTTTGCTGAACACGAACTTGTGATGCCAGTCATTTGTCTAAGCATCTGTAACATGTATGTATATGTGGATAGATTAAATAGAAGTGAACCACCCAGCTGCATAGAAAGGAAAATAAACTGCGCACTCTCGGACAAAAGACCATATTTACAATTAAATCTCTCTCTCTCTCTCTCTCTCTCTCTCTCTCCCTCCCTCTCTCCCTCCCTCCCTCCCTCTCTCTCTCTCTCTCTCTCTCCCTCTCTCTCTGCATTGTGTGTGTGTATGTGTGTGAGAGTGTGTGTATGTGTGTGTTCATTCATTCATTCATTCTTAAGCTGCATAAGTTCTCACTCCTTCTACACCCTTGGTCACTGCTTGGCACCTCTTCTGTTTGGTGATTAGTGATGCATCCTCATTACATTCTATCCGGAATTTTCCATTAGTCTTCTACATCGTTATTGAAAATCAAAGAAATGCCAAAGTATGTCCCTGAAAGCAGTCTTTATCCCTCAGCTAGTTTTTGTCAGGAATAAATAAATCACAATTATTTGTGTGTTCTATTAATAATTATTACCTGTCACTATGATGTGGAACAAGTTAATTTTACAGTTGTAATACACTTTCTCAATGAAAAAAATGAGACAAGATGCAAATTTATTCATTTTTCAAATTACTGTTTGGATGACGTGCACAAACTTCTGTTTCCATAAGGCTGCCAGATCCCTGTATTTGAGCATTTTCTCATTAAAAATGGTGATTATTATTACTATTATTTTAATTTACAGTAACTCCCACCCCCGATTTTTTAAAGAATTTAACTCTCATGTATAAAATGTCACATCTTCTGAACTGTGTGTCCTGCAATTATATAATTTTGCAGGTACATTTTGTGGTGTACAGGGTGTTCAGAAATTTCTGTTACAAAATTATTGGACTTGTAGAGGGGAGTGATCTACGATGGTTTCGGTTCAGATGTTTAACTCCTCCACTTCTGCTTGAGGAACTAAATTAAGCATGACACAGTACAATTATTTGGTATCAGTTCGAAAGGAACCATAATGAAACATCCGTTTACCTATGAAGCACATTTCTACATCTACCTCTACATCTACATCTATACCCTGCAAACCACCATAAGGTGCATGGCAGAAGGTACATCCCTTTGTACTATTTATTAGGGTTTCTTCCTGTTCCATTCATGTATGGAGTGCAGGAAAAATGGTTGTTTTGAATGCAGTAACTATTCTAATGTTATCTAATCTGATCCTCAAAATCCTGTGTGAGCGATACATAGGGGGTTGTGGACACTAGCTGCTTCTTAGGACTCGTCTTTGATGCCCGGCTCACATGGGTTCCCATATTACTCAGCTGAAGCAAAAGTGCTGGCAGCACCTCAACGCCATCCGCTGCCTGAGCCACACGCCTTGGGGTGCAGATCGCTGCACGCTGTTGAGATTGTACAGAGCCCTTGTGCAGTCCAGGCTTGATTATGGGAGCCTGGCCTATGGGTCTGCATCCCCCTCAGTGTTGACATTGTTGGACCCCATACACCACTGTGGGGTTTGGCTTGCAACTGGCACCTTTCGTACGAGCTCCGTGGATAGTCTACTGGTGGAGGCCGGGGTTCCCCCGCTGCGGATTCGCCGCCATCGACTGCTCGCCAACTATGCTGTCCACGTGCATTGCTCGCCGGGCCATCCCAATCATTGCCTGCTTTTCCCTGCCATGGTCCTCCATCTGCCCGAATGGCGACCTAGGCCTGGGCTTTCCATTGCTGTCCGCATCCAGTCCCTGTTGTCGGAACTGGGATCTTTCCCTCTTCTGCCTCCCTTCCGGGTCCGTGCACCTACGCCTCCCTGGTGTCTGCCCCGGCCGTCCATCCGTCTGGACTTGGCATGGGGACCCAAGGACTCGGTTCCGCCTGTGGCCCTCCGTCGCCGTTTTCTTGCGCTCCTCACCTCATTTTTGGGCTGTGAGATTGTCTACATTGATGGTTCCCTGGTTGATGGTCGTAATGCCTACGCTTTTGCTCACGCTGCCCATGTTGAACAGTGCTCCTTGCCGGCTGGCTGCAGTACTTTTACTGCAGAGCTGGTGGCCATCTTGCGCGCTCTTAGACATATGCGTTCCTGCTCAGGTACGTCCATCGTCATCTGCAGTGACTCCCTGAGCAGCCTCCAGGCTATCGACCGCTGCTATACCTCTTTTCCTCTGGTATAATCTATTCAGGAGTCTGTTTCTGCCATTACCTGCTCTGGTCATTCGGTGGTCTTTGTTTGGATGCCAGGTCACGTTGGCATCCCGGGGAACGAACGTGTCGACAGGCTGGCCAAAGGGGCGATCGCCGCCCCAGCTTTGGAGATCGGCCTCCCGGCTCGTGATCTGCAGTTGGTGTTGCGCCGTAAGGAGCTTGGGATGTGGAATGGTGAGTGGCGTGGCTTGACATCCCTGAATAAACTGTGAGCTGTTAAGGAGTTGACTGATGTATGGCGGTCCTCCCTGCGGGCTTCTCGCAGGGACTCTGTCGTCCTGTGTTGGCTCTGCATCGGCCATATCTACCTGATGCACAGCCATCTTTTGCGTCAGGAGGATCCCCCCCTGTGTCGGTGTGGGCCCCAGCTGATGGTCACCCACATTTTGTTGGATTGTCCCCAACTGTACATCCTCCGGCAGTCTTTTAATCTCCTGGGCACTTTGCCTTTGGTTTTATGCGACGATGCCTCCATGGCTGACGACGTTTTAAATTTTATCCGTGGTAGTCCTTTTTATGGTTCCATTTAGGGAGGTCCTGCACCTTTCCCTTTCTGTGTCTCTTGTCCTCAAGTCTCTCATAATTGGTTGCAGATTTTGGTGTGTAGTCGGATGGTTGGCTCTTTCCCTTTTTTTTTGTTCTCGTGGTCAGTCAACCAGTCTCTGGCCATCTTCTTTTCTTCTGTTTCTTTCTGACTGGTGTTCATCTGTACTCTTCTTGTCTGTAGTGTTCGTTGCCGCCTTTGTGTTCTTTCAGTGCCTGGGGGGGAGTCTCCTTCCCCCTGGGGTTTTACCTGCTCTGCAAATTTTCGTCTCGCATGTTTTTGGAATGGGGGACTGATGACCTTAGTTGTTTAGTCCCCCTTAAACATCCCAACAACCACCACCACATAGGGGGTTGTCGTATATTCCTAGAATAATAATTTAAAGCTGGTTCTTGAAACTTTGTTAATAGACTTTCTCAGTATAGTATATGTCTGTCTTCAAGAGTCTTCCAGTTCAGTTCTTCAATATCTCTGTGACACTATTCCAGAAATTAACAAAAAAACCACTCATGCTGCCTTCTGTGTATACGTTCAATACCCCTGTTAGTCCTATCTGGTATAGATCTCACACCCTTGAGCAATATTCTAAGATGGGTTGCATGAGTGATTTGTAAGCAATCTCCTTTGTATACTGATTGCACTTCCCCCATATTCTACAAATAAGTGGAAGTCTACCACTTGCTTTACCCATGACTGAACTTATGTGATCATTCTATTTCATATCCTTACGAAGTGTTACACCCAGCTGTTTGTATGAGTTGGCTGATTTCAGCAGTGACTCATTGATATTATAGTCATAGGATAGTACATTTTTTCATTTTGTGAAGTGCAAAATTTTACGTTTCTGAACACTTACAGCAAGTTGCCAATCTCTGCAGCACGTTGAAATCTTATCAAGACCTGACTGAATATTTATGCAGCATCTTTCAGATAGTACTTCATTATAGTTAACTACATCATCTGCAAGAAGCCTGATTTTACTATTAATATTGTCTGCAAGGTCCTTAATATGCAACATGAACAGAAAGGGTCACAACACACTTCCCTGGAGCACACCTGAAGTTACTTCTACACCTGACTATGATTCTCCATCCAAGATAATGTGCTGTCCCTTCCCTACCAAAAGGCCCTCAATCCAATCTCAAATTTCACTTGATATCCCATATGATCGTACTTTTGATAATAAGTGTAGGTGTGACACAGAGTCAAATACTTTTTGGAAATTAGAAACACTACCTCTACCTGACTGCATTGATCCAGAGCTTTCAATATATCATGTGAGAAAAGTGCAAGTTGGGTTTTACATGATTGATGTTTTTAGAATCCATGCTGATTGGCACTGAGGAGGTCATGCTGTTCAAGATACCTCATTATGTTTGATGCCAGAATATGTTCTAAGATTCTACAACAAATTGATGTCAGTGATTTTGGATGGTACTGTAGACGGATGTGACATGTATCTTTTTCTAAGAACTGGGCATGGTTTTTTTGTTCAAGGGATCTAAGATAGATTATAGTTAGAAGAGGGGCTAACCCAACCATAAATTCAGTATAGAATCTGACAGATTCCATCAGGTCCTGGAGCTTTGTTCAGTTTTAATGATTTCAGCTGCTTACTAACACGAATAACACATGTTCTTATTTCGTTCATTTTTTCAATGGTATGAGGATTAAATTGGGGCAATTCTCCTAGGTTTTCCTTTGTAAAGGAAAATGGAGTTAAGCATTTTAGCTTTTGCTTTGCTACCCTCAATTTCAGTTCCTGTCTCATTAGCTAGGGACTGGACACTAATTTTGATGCCACCAATGATCTTCTCATATGAACAGAATTTCTTTGAATTCTGTGGAAGATCACTTGACAATATTCTGCTACAGTAGTCACTAAAGGCATCACACATTGCTCTCTTGACTGCCAAATGTAGTTCATTCAGCATCTACCTGTGCTTTGTTTTGCACCTATTATGCAGTAATCACTGTTTCCTTAGAAGTTTGTTTACAGTGACTGTATACCATGGAGGTTCCCTCCCATTATAAATTGTTCTACTGGGTACATATCTACTCTATGCACAGTCTAATATTCTTCTAAACTTGAGCCAGAGTTCCTCTACATGCCCCTGCCCTGTGCTGAAAGTTTCATGTTCTTCATGGAAATATAATATTACTTATTTTTTATCTAGTTTACTGAACACAAATATCCTTCTGCTTGTTTTAATTGTCCTTTGTACTTTGGTAATCGTTGTTGCCACAACTGCGTTGTGGTCACCAATACCAGTTTTGATGTGGAAATCCTCAAAGAAGTCAAGTCTATTTGTTTGTATTGACACTTAAACATTATGTATTTACATTATTCCAAAACAATAAAGAACCCAGCATACTGTATGTACAGAATGGTAATGATGCACTACAACAGCAGTTTGATGTGATGACCACCAATGTTGTTATAGATATTGTGCACCTCATCCTCTCTACCATATTGCATACCGGTACAAGCAACTGTGAGACTTTTCTCTTTCCCACAGCAGATGTGGATGCATTACACATCTGAAATGAAACTCTTGTAGAATAGAAATGGTACATTTCTGGACATGGGTTCCTATTCAAAATATTATGTACTCACTCCCCTTCACAAGTCCTAGAACTTTGAAAGGGAATTTCTGAACATCCTTTGTGTGAATACAGTCTGCAAAATGTGTTGTAAATTCAGTTAGTAGTAAAGAAGTAATAAATAGAGAAGTAATAAATTAATAAAACATCATTCCCAGTGTTGCAGTTCCATTGCATGAACAGTGAAAATATGGTAAGTGATAAACCTTTTCCTTTCATCATTTTGTGGAAAGTGTCAATGAGAAAAGGTTTTGTAAAGCTTTGAAGTTAGTCATAAAGTTTGCTGGAATTTGCTAAGTGCTTTCATTTTCAAGGACTGGATGAATATACTTGTGGCCTCTCTAATTTGTGCACCATGATTTAACAATATGAATTAGGATATATTGACACTCACCACATAGAAGAGGCACTGAGTATCATACAGGCACATTTAAAAGTAGCCTGTTGAATACCCAAGAGCTTACTTTTAGATTTGCTTATCACCCTCTCATGACATCCTCTATGTGGTGTGTGGCATCCTATCCTAATTGATATTGATGTTGCAAAATTATATTACATATTAAAAGTTTGTGAAACTTGAAGTATTCTAGTGCCTTATTCGCTTGCTTTAAATACAGAGAACTATAAAACTGTGCACTTCACAAAATGCAGAAAAGTAGTTTTCTGACTAGAACATCAATGAGTCATAATTGGAATCGGTCAAACCACAGAAATAACTTGGTGCAACGGTTTCTGTTGCCTTGAATTGAAATGGTTGCATTGGTTCAGTCATAGATAAGGCAGATGGGAGACTTTGGTTCATGGAGAGGATACTGGGGAGATGAAGGGAATTTACAAATGACTTGTGTGTCCCATCTTAGAACGTTGCTCAAGTGTGTGAGGTCCCTTACCAGATAGGACTATGAAGAGTAGTATGAATGCTCACAAGTATGTTATACTCTTGAGAGAGCAGTTCAGAAATGCTGAAAAATCATAGTTGGAAGCTGCTTCGAGATGTATGTTAATTATCCTGTGAAGGTCTGCTTACAGTTTCAAGAACCAGCTTTAAAAGAATAGAGATATTTTATGCACTCTTCGTAATGCTTTTAGAAGATGCACAAAAATTATATTATACTAGCTGCATCATACAAAGAAGCATTTTGGAGACATTTTTCCTGTCCTCAATACATTAATGGAATGAGAAGAAACTCTCAAATATGGTAAAATGCCAAGTACCCTCTGCCATGCACTTCACAGTGGTTTACAAAGAATGTATGTAGATGTAGATGTATTTATATGTGACCTAAGACACTGCATGGATGTAACTGGTGGCTGTGCCAAAAGTATGTACAGAGAAAGGTGCAAACTTCAGAATACAATTTTCCAAAGTTGATAATTTGGGTTACTCTCTCTTACAAGGTAAAAAAGCAGCATATAGGTTCCTTGTAGGTATGAGAATTACTGTACAAGCCAGATCATTCAAGAATGATGCAGTAAGCATAGTTATCACACAAGATTCAATAAGCCATAAAAATCTGCTGTTGCCAACTAATGTCTAGTTATGGGAATGGCATGAGCTACTGCTGTGTCAGCCTCTTGAGACTCCTTCTGTAAAGAAGTATTCAGAATACATACAGAGGAAGAACTAGTCAGCAGGAGACGACACCTGTGGAGCATGAGGGAGTCAACACTTACCTTAGTAAGGCTGATTGGTCACAGAGCAATGAATCCAGTGAGAACAAAGGGGGTAGGAAGGATGGTTAGGTTGGACACTAACAACTTGCCTGGGCACATATTCTGGGATATGTGACTTTAAGTCAGGTTTCCTGTGCTGCACAGCATATGGTTCCTAGTTCATTTCTCTATTGGGGGTTCTGGATGCCAACGCCTCTTGCGATGTTATGCCATAGGGCTGGTCAGTATTCCCAGTTAATGGGACAGTACTGTGAACGTACAAGTAGTGCACTCCATGTAGCTACATCCAGGACCACTGTAGGAGTTGATGAGCAACTAAATCCTGGCCAGATAGTATAGGGAGGCTCGTTATTTGATTGGAGTGTATAGCTGATAAGTGGGTCCTGTTAACTAATGAGTAAATTTCAGCTCCCAACTAATACGGTCCACCAGGTTATCTACAGTTCTATCATAGTAGGTGATGAAGAAATGGCTGAGGTGTCATTTGATGAAATGCAGCAGATGAAGCATGACACTGTCTACTATAATATACACTGACAGGAAAAAAATTGCAACACCAAGAAGGATTTGTGCAACATAAACAAAAGTTGGCAGGCATGTTTCTACATCTGACAAATAATTCCCATTCAGATTTCAAGTCAGTCACAGAAGAGTGGCACTAGTAGTACCACTATGAGGATGCAAATTAGGTTTACTTCAAATACATGGTGCAATGTTTGTGATCATTATTTACCTTTGATATTGTGCTTTGGAAGTGTACCAGGGGTGGCAATCCATAAAAGACATTCAGCACAATATGGGGACATAGTTTGTCACAACAAAGTGTTTTCCAGTGGACTGAAGAGTTAAAAAGGGGTTGAATGAGCATAAAGTATGAAGAAACAGTGAGGCATCCAGCTGTAGCCACAACTGATGCCAATATTGAACAAGTTCATCCCTTAATGCTGAAAGCAGGGGAGTGATTGTTGATGGTTGTCAAATGTCAGGCAGAGTAGTCACAGTTCAGCATATAAAATCATGCATAATTGGCTCAACTTTCACAAAGTCAGTGTGAGATGGGTTTCGAAACAACCTGATGAAGAGCACAAGCATAACTGCATGAAAATCTGTCAGCACCTACCAGTCCATCAAGCTAATGAAAGTGAAATGTTCCTGAAATGAATCATCACTGGAGATGGTCCACTTAAAGATGCTTTAAGAGGCTATTGATTCAAATCTGATCAGCAGCTGAAGGAAGTGGCTTGCTGTGGAACCAAAACCATTTCTTTCAGAGGCTATTGGAAAGCTTGTGCAGTGGTGGGCCAAGTGTAGTGAAAAGCTGGGTGATTGTGTTGAAAAATGATATCAATAATACTCTGTACTGTTCACTTACCCTTGTGTGTTAGGTTTCCCTACATATGCATCTACATCCATACTCTGCAAACACCAGTGAAGTGCAAGTATAGGGTACTTCCCAGTGTGCCAGTTATTAGAGCTGCTTTTTGTACTATTCATGTATGGAGCCCTAGGAGGATGACTACTTGAATCCATCTGGGCCCATGTAATTAATCTAATCTTGTCCTCATGATCCTTATTGGAACAATAGATAAGCAGTTGTAGTATATTCCTATATTCATCATACCAAAAACTGGCCTTTGAAACATCACAAGGAGTTACTGTGAGATAATGTTTTCTGTCTTCAAATATCTGTCAGGTAAGTTTCTTCAGTATCTCCGTGACACTCTCCAGGAGTCAAACAAAAATGTAAGAAATGATGCTATCCATTTTTGTATGCAATATCCCCTGTTAGTTCTATTTGGTATGGGTCATACACACTTGAACAATGTTCTAGGTTGAATCAACAAATGTCTTGTGAGAAATCTCTTTTGTAGACTGATTGTATTTCCTTGTTTCCCTAGTAATCTGCCAATAAACTGAAGTTTGCCACCTATTTTATTACAGCTGAGCATGTATAATCATTCCATTTCACATCCCTACATTTGCTACACCAAGGTATTTGTGTGAGTTGATGGATTCCTGTATTGTGAAATGTTGATATTGTAGTCATTTTTTAAGGCCACAATTTTACGTTCCTGAATGGCACCTCTCTGAAATTTTGTCAAGATCCTAGCAATGTAATTGTGGAGCTCTTTTAGATAGTGCTTTGTTATGAATAAGGGGTGCATCATTTGCAAAATGTCTGAGGCTACTGCTAACATTGTCTGCAAGATCAGTAATATACAACATGAACAGCAAGGATCTACATCTACATCTACATCTACATCTACATGGTTACATGGTTACTCTGCAATTCACACTTAACTGCATGGCAGAGTGTTCATCGAACCATTTTCATACTACTTCTCTACCATTCCACTCTTGAAAGACACGTGGGAAAAAGGAACTCCTAAATCTTTCTGTTCGAGCTCTGATTTCTCTAACTTTATTATGATGATTATTTCTCCCTATGTAGGTGGGCGTCAACAAAATATTTACACATTTGGAAGAGAAAGTTGGTGATTTGAAATTTCGTAAATAGAATTTGCCGCATAGAAAACTGCCATTGTTTCAGTGACTACCACTCCAACTCACGTATCATATCAGTGACACTCTCACCCCTATTGTGAGATAACACAAAATGAGCTGCCCTTCTTTGCACTTTTTCAATGTCCTCTGTCAATCCCCCCTGGTGGGGATCCCATACCATGCAGCAGTATTCCATCAGAGGATGGACAAGTCTAATGTAGGCTGTCTCTTTAGTGGGTTTGTCGCATCTTCTAAGTGTTCTGCCAACAAAGCGCAGTCCTTGTTTTGCCTTCCTTACAATATTATCTACGTTGTCTTTCCAATTTAAGTTGCTCGTAATTGTAATTCCTAGGTATTTACTCAAATTGACTACCTTTAGATTTGTGCAATTTATCGTATACCCAAAATTTATCGGATTTCTTTTAGTACCCATGTGGATGACCTTGCACTTTTCCTTGTTTAGTGCTAATTGCCATTTTTTTGCACCATACAGAAATTTGCTCTAGACCATTTTGTAATTGGAATTGGAATTGACCATCTGATGATTTTACTAGATGGTAAATTACAGCATCATCTGCAAACAATCTAAGGGGGCTGCTCAGATTATCACCTAGATCATTTATATAAATCAGGAACAGCAGAGGGCCTATGACACTACCTTGCAGAATGACAGATATCACTTCTGTTCTACTTGATGATTTACCATCCATCACTACGAACTGTGACCTCTCTGAGAGGAAATCATGAATCCAGTCACACAACTGAGACGATACTCCATATGCATGCAATTTGATTAATAATCACTTGTGAGGAATGGTATCAAAAGCCTTCTGGAAATTTAGGAATATGGAATCAATCTGAGATCCCTTGTCTATAGCACTCATTACTTCATGGGAATAAAGAGCTAGCTGCCTTGCACAAGAACAATATTTTCTGAATCCATGTTGGTTATGTATCAATAAGTCATTTTCTTCAAGGTGATTCATAATGTTCGAGTACAGTATATGCTCCAAAATCCTACTGCAAATTGAGGTCAGTGATATGGGTCTGTAATTCAATGGTTACTCCTATTTCCTTTCTTGAATATTGGTGTGACCTGTGCTATTTTCCAGTCTTTAGGAACAGACCTTTCATCAAGTGAGCGGTTGTATATAATTACTAAGAAAGGCACTATTATGTCTGCATACTCCAAGAGGAATCTGATTGGTATACCATCTGGACAGGAAGACTTGCCTTTCTTAAGTGATCTGAGTTGTTTTGCAACACCTAAGATATCTACTTTTATGTCACTCATGCTAACAGATGCTCTGGTTTTGAATTCTGGAATATTTACTTCATCTTCTTTCATGAAGGAATTATGGAAAACTGTATTTAGTAACTTCGCTTTAGTGTCACCATCATTGGTAACATTTCCATCACTATCACGCAGTGATGGTATTGACTGTTTTTTGCCACTTGTGTACCTTACATACGACCAGAATCTCTTTGGGTTTTCTACCATATTTTGAGACAATATTTCATTGTGGAAACTATTAAAAGCATCTCACATTGATGTCCACACTAAATTCTGAGCTTCCATGAAACTTAGTCAGTCTTGGGGATTTTGCATTCTTCTGAATTTGGCACGTTTTTTTTTGTTGCATCTGCAACAGTGTTCTGATGTGTTTTGTGTACCATGGTGGATCAGTCCCTTCTCTTATTAACATAGGCAGTATGAATCTACCTATTGCTGTCAATACTGTATCTTTGAATTTGAGTCATATCTGGTCTACACTTACATAATTAGCTTGGGAGGAATGGAGACTCTCTATTCGGAAGGCATAAAGCAAATTTTTATGTTCTGTTTTAAATAGATATATTTTGTATTTATTTTTATTGGTTTTGGTTGATATGGTTTTGAGCCTCGCTACAATGACCTTGTGTTCACTAATACCTGTATCTGTCATGACGCTCTCTATTAGATCAGGATTATTTGTGGCTAAGAAGTCAAGTGTGTTTTCGCAACCATTTACAATTTGTGTGGGCTCATGAACTAACTGTTCAAAGTAATTCTCAGAGAAAGCATTTAGTACAATTTCAGAAGATGTTTTCTGTCTACCACTGGCTTTGAACATGTATTTTCGCCAACAAATCAAGGGTAGATTGAAGTCCTCACCAATTATAACTGTATGAGTGGGGTACGTATTTGTAATGAGATTCAAGTTTTTCTTGAAGCGTTCAGCTATTATAGCATCTGAGTCGGGGGGTCGGTAGAAGGAGCCAATTATTATTTTGCTTCAGCTGTTGTGTATAACCTCTACCCATAGTAATTCACAGGAACTATCTATTTCAACTTCACTACAAGATAAATTACTACCAGCAGACACAAACACACCACCACCTACTTTATTTAATCTATCCTTTCTGAACATGGTTTGCATCTCTGTAAAAATTTTGGCAGAATTTATCTCTGGCTTTAGCCAGCTTTCTGTTCCTGTAACAATTTCAGCTACAGTGCTTTCTATCAGTGCTTGAAGCTCTGATACTTTTCCAGCACAGCTACGACAATTTACAACTACAGCACTTCCCTGGGGCACATCCAAAGTTACTTCTGCATTTGTCTGTGACTCTTCAGTGAAAGTAACATGCTGTTTCTACCCTACTAAGAAACCATTAATCTATCCAAAAATTTCAGCTGATACGTCACATGATTGTACTTTCATTAGTAAGTGGAAGTGTGGTACTGAGCCCGACGTTTTTTGGAAATCAAGAAATGCTACATCTACTCGATCCATAACTTCCTGGATGTGATGTGTGAATAATGTGAACTGGTTTTCACATGATTCATGATTTTGGAATCCATGCTGGTTGGCTTGGAGGAAATGGTTCTGTTCAAGATACATGATTATCTTTGAGCTCAGATTATGTTATAAGATCCTACAAAAAATGGATGTGTGGGGTATTGGATGGTAGGTTTGTGGGTCACTCCAGCTGTCCTTCTTGTAAATGGATGTGACTGCGCTTTTTTCCAACTGCTGGACATGGTATTTTGTCTGAGGGATTATGGCAGTTTATGATTAAGAGATGGGCTAACTTAGCTTTGAATTTGGTACAGACTCTAGCAGGAATTTCACTGGGCCCTAGAACTTTTTTCACATTTAGCTATTTAACCTGTTTCTCATCAGTGCCACTAATAATTATACAACTCTTCTTTGCTGTGGTGCAGTACCCCTGTATTTTCTTTAGGAAAAGGGCATTTAAAAATGGAGGTAAGCATTTCTCCTTTTGTTTTGCTAATCTCAGTTTCTGTTCCTGTCTTGTCCATGAGTGACTGGACACTCACTAGCTTTGGTGTTGTGTGTTTTATGAGAGATCCTTTGATAATATTCTTCCAAGGCAGTCATTGAAGACTTCATGCCTTGTCATCTTGACACCCAAATGTATTTTATTTAACATTTGCCTATTGATAGCCCTATGATTTGTTTTACTCTTATCATGCAGTAGTATCTGTTTCTTTAGATATTTCTTCATATTGGTTGTATACGAAGGAGGGCCCCTCTCACTGTTCTTCTATATGCTCCTTTCCTGAGCTACAGGTTTTGAGATTTTTACTTGAGATACAATATTACAGCCTCTTTATCTAGTTAACTGAGCAAATAAATCTTGTGAAAATACACACTTCAAAATAAGTTTTGCATCACCCTGGTTCCCAGAGCTCCTGAAGATAGCCGTTGACTGTGGATATTGTATGACAGACACAGTACATTTGACTGTTCACAGATGTCACTAAACCCACCCAAAGATGAGCAGCACCTATTAGACAGAGGGGGTCTGACAGCCGATTAGTTCCAGTCATTCCACCAGGAGGTACACGGCTTGTGCTGTCTGACTAGATGGTCAATACCATGGTTCGATAGTGTTCGCATTGTTACTTTGTTCCAGGAAGGGCTCTCAAGAAGGGAAGTGTCCAGGCATCTCGGAATGAACCAAAGTGATGTTGTTCAGACATGGAGGAGATATAGAGAGATAGGAACTGTCAATGACATTCCTCGCTTTGGCCACCCAGGGGCTACTACTGGAGTGAATGACTGCTACCTACGGATTATGGCTCAGAGGAACCCTGACAGCAATGCCACCATGTCGAATAATACTTTTTGTGCAGCCACAGGATGTCATGTTACGACTCAAACTGTGTGAATAGGCTGCATGATGTTAATGATTCTTTTATGATACTGGCACTGAGGTAAAAAGCACTTGACTCACATTTGGGAGGAGTGGGATTCACAGCCCTCTCTGGCGCTGTAGATTAGGTTTTTCATGGCTTCTCCAAATATAATTTGCTTTGAAAAGTGATATGGGCACCTTTCTTCCTCATCTGTGTTGAACTGGAGACTCCACAGTATATTTAATGACCTTATTATTAATGAGATATTGAACTTTAATACTCCATACTTCATTTCCCTTTATATTCTCTTTCCGTAGCTTACATCGTTAGCTGTCATCAGCATTTTTAAGTAGGCTCCTATTTTATTACTTATACTCTTAATCTTTACATTCCAGATTCAAAGGCATCTTTTCAAAATTATCTTCTTCTATTACCTGATACACTGCATCTTCAGTCATGCAGTTGATTGATGTTTCACGCCCCACCTTTTCACCAGTTTGTGATGAATAGCTTAATTCAGCTAAAATGGAGTGATGGATCTTTCTTGCCAATGGGATACAGTTCAGACTCTGCGTGGTATCCTCATATGGACAATGAAACATATGGGATGGAATGGTACTCACAGAAAGTACTCTACAGTTTCTTGCAAGCATATTCTTCTAGTAGTTATTGTTCACAGAGGCCAACTGTAAATTCAACTAGACAACACAACTCCCTATCACCCCTAAAATGTGTCACAGTGGTTGAATAAGTACTCAGGCATGAGGGTTGTTGGATGAATCTAGACCTTAGTTCTGCTGACAAGGGAGGGGTCGAGCATACAATATCAAAACTTATTATAATTTTTTATCACTCATAATTAATATCACATAAAATCTACATGGCAGATTTGAAATGTAGAAATTCATGAGAATTGTTGTTTATTGGTGGAGTGCATTTAAGGAAGAGATGGATACCTGTAGCTTCCAGTGTGAGCATCATGCATGTGATGGAGGAAATGCATCAGTTATGCTATCCTAGTTGGTTTACTTATGTCAAGAAAATGCATCAAAAATGTCAAATTGAAGAGCTGGAAGCTTTTATTAGAAACACAAGGAATAAAATCTTTATGTGTGAAAGTAATATAGAATTATTTCAGGTAAATAACAGTGCAATTATTTAGCTCTAGCATAATTGGATGTCAGTGCATTTTACAGAACTTGCATGTGATAGCTGCTTGTACCCACTAATGTATAACTTGATTCATTCCACAGACCTGAAGCTTCTCATTTATGGTGGAATATAGAGGGAAAATGTGTGGATGAATGAACAAAGATGCAAAATAATTTGTCAGTGGAGGTGTCTAATATGGAATGGTGAATCAAATTACTCACTGACTCAGTTTCATGGACACCTGTGGACTTGACAAATACCAGATGAGTGTTGTTCAGTTGAGAACATCATTATTAGTGTGTAATTTATGACAGGAGATGGTGGTTTATGTGTGGTTTGTCATTAGCCAGAAGTTTAGTGACAAAGCTTATCTGTATATTCAATAAGTGTGCTATTCGTACCTTGACAACAACTTAGAACTATATTTTAAGAGAACATGAAATATGGGTAATAATGGAATGAGCTGATGAAATTGGAAAATATGAATTCAAATGACACATCAGGAGTGCTAATCTCACCCCTCTTGAGTATCTTTGATATGGCTCATGAAGCCAGTCAAATATCACGCTATATATAGTTATATAAATTTTTCCTTTATTGGGGGAAACCTACAGACTTCTATTGCTTCTAAAAAAACATTTTCATAGAAGGAAAGCTGCATTATAACAGCAAATAACCCATCTGTGTCATACTGAAGCCATAACAGCTTTAACTAAAGAATTTCCTACACCTGTTTGACATTAATGGCGATGTGGTGTCAATTTATTTATGACTAAAATTCAGAGCTAATTATACATACATAGTTGCAGTTCATCTACTGGTTTACTCAGTTCATTCAATTTTTGAGGAGCATACAAATTCTTAATTCATACACGCAAAAACAGAAATGAATGGCATTGCATTTCTGTTTTTGTTGGAGGTACACTTACATATGTGTAATTCAACATTTTCAAAATAAACTAAACAAAATGGAATTTTGCTGGAACAAAAAACAAGATCCACTGCAAAATCCTTACATGCAGATGATAATTGTGTTATTGTTGACAATTGACTAGAGGGAGACAATGGAACAAAAATTCATAAAACTGTTAAACAATACAAATTTCAACATTCATTAAGCTGTTTTTTGTAAAGTGCTTGTTCACTGTCTCTGAAAATGTTGGTCAAAGTCAAATGTGTGAACGATCCATGGCAATGTCTGTCGTTACTAATTTCAAGGAGACATGCTTTTGGAAATAATGTTGTGGGGAACAAATTATTAAGCTACTCATTGCTTGCCATCGAAGTGTGACTGCATTTGAAAGTATAATGACCTATTACTGGTAAAGAACTTACACTTGAACCAGCAATCTTTCCTTTCATAGTAAGTGGAATACTGCATATAATATTTTTCATTCCCTCTTTGTCATTTTGTCTATTTACCTCTTGATATAGAGAATTTTTTTCCCTTGGGCCACTGTTGTGGATGTCAAATCTCGATGTCTACAATGAAGAAGTCAGCATTGGTCATTGCCACAACCAGTAAGGAATGCATTTGAAGAATGTACACACTCATACACATAGTGGAACTCAAAATGTGACCTCTGTTTGTCAACAACTCTTCTTAAACTGACCTATACTAACAAAGCCAGTGCAAAGAAATTTTGTCTGGCAAAATCTATCATTAATATCGACATGTGAAGCTGCACATATGGTAGTGAGTCTCAAAGGGAAGCACCAAACTGTCAAACTGACTATTGGAAATTCTTGTCTCTTTAGTACAATGAAGGAATCCTATCATCCTTTCTGTACAAGTAAAAGGTGTAAGAAATAAAATTGTTTGTTAACAATGATTGGGTAGTACTAAGCACCTTTTTACTGGCTTGACAATATATTAACCCATGCATGGAATATCTGTTTGAAGAGTTATGTAATTCAACTAGTGAAGGTAATGACTCATCAAATAGTTGAAGTGCTGAGTCATTGAAAGGCACATAGGCTGGACTGAGAACTTCACTAACTTTCAGATAAACCTCTTTTTGGGATAGAGCACACATGTATACACACAAACACATACAAACACCTGTATGACTACATTGTTGTGCCAGCTAAAACCACTGCAGAAAATGCAGTTCTACAGTGAGAGGTCATGTTGAATGGAGTGCACAAGGGAACAAAGGATGTAGGGAGTGGGAAGGAGGACTGTGGACGAGTGTCTGAGGGAAAGGCAGCAGGTGCATGGTGTAGGAATATTGCATGGCCGCTAGTACTATTGAGTTCATAGAGTGAAGTTAGGGTCCCAAGTCAGGGATAGAGGGGGGTGTGGGGCAGGGTGCTAACAGATCCTGTAGTCCTTGCGGCCTTGATCTCCACTAGGCCCCGGCACCACAACCATCTCCACCGTTGCCCTAGGACACTAACTTCCCTAATACAGCATGATGCGCAAACTCAGAGGGTCCCTTGCCTTGTTACATTCCTACTCCACACACCCTGTGCCTCTCCATCATGCTTTCAGATCCTATGCACTTGCTACCTCTTCCTCCCAGTTGTCAGACATTCTTCTACAATCCTCCTTCCTGCTTCCTGCTTCCCACTGCTCATTGCACCTGACTCAGCCTCTCACCCCAGTAGAGCTGTTGAACAGGACTTCTGGTACAGTGTATTCAGCCACCACAAAGTAGCTGTGTGTATCTGTGTGCACTTATAGGTTTGTTTGAAAACTAAGAAAATTCTCAGTCTCATTGATGGGCCTTTCAACAGCTCAGTGCCTCTACTATTTGCTGAGTTCTCATCCTTACTCCTTAAATTATTCCTTTACCATATTTACTTGATAAAATGTAAATGTCATGTGACTAGGGCCTCCCATTGGGTAGACCGTTTGCTGGGTGCAAGTCTTTCTATTTGATGCCACTTCAGTGAATTGGGCGTTGAATTTACTTGATGATTTATATTGATTTTACAGAGCATTGAAGAACAGTATCCTGATTTGATGCAAACTTTTCAGTTTAAGTAAATGGATAGTATTTTTATTTGTGCCATAGTTTATCATACTGTTCTCATAGACTGGATGTAAGAAATCAGTACAGTTACAAAGTGTAAGTATAGTTACACTTTTTCAGTGCTGTCACCCTATCATATGCATTCAATCTTACAGTTATTAACTGTAGCGTGTACACAAGGTTTTTTTTCAGATTGAGAAACTCTCCATCCATTCTAGATAACAAAAGCTACAGGACCTGGGAATGCCAGTATAAGATGTGAGGAAATGTCCTCTACAGGTGAGGGTATAAAAATCCTAGTGATTAACTGCGGATGCATAACAAAGTTCCAGAATTAGAAGTGCTCCAAAACAACAGTGGACCTCATGTAATACTAGATTCAGAAATCTGGTTAAAACACAAAATACATTTTTGTTAAAATTTAAATGTACATCAAAAGGACAGGCTAATGTTGTTGTATTTGTCCGAAAAGAGAAGAAAATCAAATGAACCTAAATAAAAATTGAAACTTCTTGTAAGATTGTTTGGGCAAGAGTCAGTATCAGTGGTGGCTGTAAACTTATGATCGTATCATTCTATTGACAAACAGACTTGCCTCCAGATGTAACTGAAAATTTTAGAGGAAAACCTAACCTCTTTGAGGATGTCCGCTCTGAAACTCATATCAGTGATTAAGAGGCAGTTGTAACAATAATGAGTACCAAAATACAAAGACCAACTAAAACACAGAGAAGGATTTATATGTTCAGAAACTAAATGAAGAGGCAGTAGTGTCCTATATCTAAAAGGAATTCAAAACATTTGGCCCTGGAGAGGAACATGTAGTACAACTGTGGCTCAGACTTAAAAGAACAGCTGACCATGCTTTTGCTAGATATGTACCTTTTCGAACAGATCATGATAGGAAGGGCTGTCCATTTCATGCAGTCACTGCAAAGAAACTTCTAAAAATAGAGACTACTACACAGCAGGTGAAAAGCAAAGTATAGGGCTATAGATAGAGTAATGCTGAATGAAATGCATGCAAGAGGGCAACTTGTAAGTCTTCAATACAATTTATTGAGAGATCTCTCTTGAAACACAAAGAAATTCTGATCACATGGGGCAGTCGTTAGTGGTACCAAAGTAAGTGCCCACATACTAGTGAACAAAACAGGAACCAAAATAGAGGGTAGCAAAGCAAAAGCAGAAATGTTGAATTCCATTTTCATGCATTTCTTTACTAAGAAAAAGCCAGGAGTAGTGCCTCATTGTAATTCTCGCACCTCTGCAATGATGAATGATATAGCTATAAGTGTCAGTGATGTTGGGAAACATGTGAATTTGCTAAAATTGAGCAAAGCTCTAGGACCTTATCTATATCAGATTCTGTATAGAACTTCCAGCTGAGTTAGCCCCTCCTTTAACCATTATATGCCATATGTCATTCAAACAAGAAACTTTGCCCAGTTGTTGGAAGAAAGCATATTTCACACTCATCTAAGGGAAGTGTGGCAGTAGTGACCCACAACTCTACTGTCCAGTATGCTTGACATCCTTTTGTTGTAGAATTCTGAAACACATTCAGTGCTTAAACACTATGAGGTATCTTGAACTGAGTGAATATGTCTAAGGCAATCGACATGGATTCTGTAAATATTGATCATCCACAACCAACTGACACTTTTCTTAATTGACATTCTGAGAGCCATGGATCAAGACAATCACTCAGATGAAGTATTAGTTTTGAAAAGTATTTGACTCAGTACCACATCAATACTTATTAACAAAAATACAACCATAAATGTTCAGAAATGAAAAATTGTGCAGTTCACAAAACAGAAAAACATTGTATTCTATGACTACAATATCAACAATTCACAATTCAAACTGATCAACTAACACAAATGCCTGGGTGTAACAATTTGTTGGATATGAAATGGAATGACCACACAGGCTCAGTTGTAGGTAAAGCAGGTTCGTGGTAGAAGACTAGAGAAATTCATTAGTACAGGCTCAGTTGTAGCTGAAACAGGTTTGTGGTAGAAGACTAGATAAATTCAATCAGTCTACAAAAGAGATTGGTCACAAAACACTCATGTGACCTATCATAGAATGTGTAAAAAGAAGGGCAGCATGAATAGTCATGGTTTTGATGAACCTGGAGAGAATATCACGAAGCTGATGAATAAACTGAACTGGCATATGCTTCAAGATAGACATGTACTATCCCAAGATAGCCTACTTACAAAGTTTCATGGACCAGCTTTAAATGATAAACCTAGGAGTATACTACAGCTCCCTAGTACCACGTCCATAGTGATCATGAGGACAGAATTAAAATAATTACAGCTCATACAGAGCCACTTAAGTAATTGTTCTTCCCAAGTTCAATTCATGAATGGAGCAGGCAGAAGCCCCAGTAACAAGTATTTGGGAAGCACCTACCTTAACATGTACTTTGCAGTGGTTTGAAGAGAATGAATGTAGTGTGGATATAGATGAGACCTTTTGGTGGCTCTATATTTATAGCTTTAGTGCTGGTTAAATAGTTTTTGTATACATGTTGTGATTTTCTCTTTGCATAATATTTCAACATCCTCGGTAGTCATCTTCATCAGGTGTCCAGTGCAGGTCCATTGCTTGCTGTGCAGATTTCATTGCTTGCTGTGCAGACTCCTTTGTGGCACACCACTTCAGCATTGTTTTCCAGCACTATTAAGCAATAAAACAGCCAACAGATAAATTCAAATTCAAATGATGGTTTCTGTTGTATTTGAATTTATGTCGACTGTTTCTCTTATTTAATGGTGTTGGAGAAGACCATTCACAGTTTAATTGGGGTGCAACAGCAAGCAACAAAATCTGCACTTGACACCTGAGGAAGACAAGGGAAGTTGTCAAAATAACACATAACCCCAAAACCTTGTAAACTATCAGTTTGATTGAGAAAGCATGAAGAATCACACTTTAGTGTTGTCATGTTTAGAAAATGGTCAAGTTTAATAATCAGCATATATTTTAGTATTCACAATTAGATTTATGTATTCAAATTCATGTTGTGTTCATTTCTTGTAATTACTTGCTAGCTCCTAATGTTTATCGACTGTTACAAGACAACTAGAAATCTTACTAAATGTCACAATAATGGGTAAGTCAACTTAGTTTCATTTCTGGTTAACACGTATATAATTTGTGTCCAGTTTGAGAGGGTGCGAAGAAATAGATGCATTTTATTTTGTGTGATGATATATGCAATTTGTGTGATTCTTTTTAATGAAGTGAAACAAATTATTATAAAATTCTTATGGACAAGAATGTATTGATTTGAAGATTATTAGAGACAGACATAAACTGGAAGTGAGTTTCTGGGTAGGGCATGCAATGAAAGCTAAAACTGATTGTCTCATAGGAGTTAAATTACAAAATAAGTAGTAGAAGATGGTCATTGATGAATATAATTCATGTGTCTGTGTCCTGCAGAAATGAAACTTTCAGTGATGCATGAATGAATACATATGAACCCACGTACACGCACACATGTTGTGTGTGTGTGTGTGTGTGTGTGTGTGTGTGTGTGTGTGTGTGTGTGTGTGTGTGTGTGTGTGTGTGCAGTGACAAAATATTTTCAAAGTAAGTAAAGGTATGCTATGTTTTGTTATATTTGTAATGTATTATTATTACGACTTTTTGTGTAAAGTTGAATACTATTACAATATTTAAATTAACTATATGTAGACTATGGGATTCTTGGAATTTCTGTAGGAAGTTTCCAGGTCCTTGATCTGGGAGAAAGAAGGATGAATATATTTTAATGCAATGGTACCCAATCTTTTTTAGATGACTACCCCTGAGTGAAATCAGGTGTTATCCAATACCCTAAACATTGTTTATGGCCTACTTAAGCATTAGAATGTAACAAAAGTATCCTATTTTTAAAGTGACAAGTTAATTCAAACAACTGAAACCTACATGTTTTCTACATTTTTCAGTAAACCAAAAAATAATGAATCAATGGGATGTCTACTGCATCTGATTATTTGTTACAATACTTTTTTATATTTGGTTTGGTGTCTACCACTGCACTTCGAAAGTCATGTACCAAATTTGTTCAGTTCTTCACATTTTTCTTGCTGCTGCAGTAAAAAGTCTACTTTAAAATTTGCAAATTACAGTGAATGGAATCAGTAATCATAAGAGCTCTTCAGTAATAACAGCTACTAACAACAAAACATCAGTTTTGTTGTTTGAAAAATCTGTTAAAAAATTTGCTGCCTTTATAAAGTTTAAGAAACTATAATTTCACTGAAAATACACTCCTGGAAATGGAAAAAAGAACACATTGACACCGGTGTGTCAGACCCACCATACTTGCTCCGGACACTGCGAGAGGGCTGTACAAGCAATGATCACACGCACGGCACAGCGGACACACCAGGAACCGCGGTGTTGGCCGTCGAATGGCGCTAGCTGCGCAGCATTTGTGCACCGCCGCCGTCAGTGTCAGCCAGTTTGCCGTGGCATACGGAGCTCCATCGCAGTCTTTAACACTGGTAGCATGCCGCGACAGCGTGGACGTGAACCGTATGTGCAGTTGACGGACTTTGATCGAGGGCGTATAGTGGGCGTGCGGGAGGCCGGGTGGACGTACCGCCGAATGGCTCAACACGTGGGGCGTGAGGTCTCCACAGTACATCAATGTTGTCGCCAGTGGTCGGCGGAAGGTGCACGTGCCCGTTGACCTGGAACCGGACCGCAGCGACGCACGGATGCACGCCAAGACCGTAGGATCCTACGCAGTGCCGTAGGGGACCGCACTGCCACTTCCCAGCAAATTAGGGACACTGTTGCTCCTGGGGTATCGGCGAGGACCATTCGCAACCGTCTCCATGAAGCTGGGCTACGGTCCCGCACACCGTTAGGCCGTCTTCCGCTCACGCCCCAACATCGTGCAGCCCGCCTCCAGTGGTGTCGCGACAGGCGTGAATGGAGGGACGAATGGAGACGTGTCGTCTTCAGCGATGAGAGTCGCTTCTGCCTTGGTGCCAATCATGGTCGTATGCGTGTTTGGCGCCGTGCATGTGAGTGCCACAATCAGGACTGCATACGACTGAGGCACACGGGGCCAACACCCGGCATCATGGTGTGGAGAGCGATCTCCTACACTGGCCGTACACCACTGGTGATCGTCGAGGGGACACTGAATAGTGCACGGTACATCCAAACCGTCATCGAACCCATCGTTCTACCATTCCTAGACCGGCAAGGGAACTTGCTGTTCCAACAGGACAATGCACGTCCGCATGTATCCCGTGCCACCCAACGTGCTCTAGAAGGTGTAAGTCAACTACCCTGGCCAGCAAGATCTTCGGATCTGTCCCCCATTGAGCATGTTTGGGACTGGATGAAGTGTCGTCTCACGCGGTCTGCACATCCAGCACGAACGCTGGTCCAACTGAGGCGCCAGGTGGAAATGGCATGGCAAGCCGTTCCACAGGACTACATCCAGCATCTCTACGATCGTCTCCATGGGAGAATAGCAGCCTGCATTGCTGCGAAAGGTGGATATACACTGTACTAGTGCCGACATTGTGCATGCTCTGTTGCCAGTGTCTATGTGCCTGTGGTTCTGTCAGTGTGATCATGTGATGTATCTGACCTCAGGAATGTGTCAATAAAGTTTCCCCTTCCTGGGACAATGAATTCACGGTGTTCTTATTTCAATTTCCAGGAGTGTACTTTATCCACTGAAAATGGCCTTACAATGCACATCAGTTTTCAAAATCTTAAAAAAAACTTACTGTTAGAAGCTATTGCTGTGACAGGTCATTACTTCCACTGAGTGCTGTTGGTAAACTAAATGAAGTTTCAAAATGAACTTTTTAAAAGTGTATGACATTGAATGTTAAAAGTCAGATCATTTTGTCTCATGACAGTGAGGCATGATATTTTAACACGGAGGCCATTCAAAATATAAGGATGGCTCATTGAATAATGGAGAGATGCATGTTGCAAGTTAGTGGGAGAGACAGGAAATGGATTAGGGCACATCTACAATGAGATATAACTGTGATAGTCACTTAAAAAAATGGAAATTGGTTGGACAATATTCAGGAAGATGGATAGTAGATGGCCAAAGGAAGTTCTTTTCTGAATTCCAGGAAATACAAAATGACTGAGAGTAGAAGGTAGGTTGACATCATTGGAAAATGTGCCAGAGCAACACTAATTTGTATTGGTTATCACTGTTAGCATTCAACCACAATTCTTAAACATATATTTTAACAACGCGTTTCAAGAGACAATGAAACACGTTGTTAAAATATATGTTTAAGAATCGCGGTTGAATTCTAACAGTGATAACCAGTATAACGACAAATGCTACCTCGACTCCATAATGGATTATACTAATTTGTATTGCTGTAGACAGCAGTGGATGGAGGTATTTAGAGGAGACTTTTATCCAGAAATGCATGTCAGATAGCTGATGCTGCTGTTGGTGATGTGATATGTCATATATTAATCTACCAAAATTTTGATAATAGAGATTATTTTTAACAAATTAATTTAGAGTGGCCACTAAATCTTTATTGAACCCATTTTATTTTTAACCCTCACAAATTTTCATTTTACGCCTCATGGGGTAATCAATACCAAATTGTGAACCACTGTTTTACTGGAACATATATGAACCCCTTGTGTTTTACTATGCCACTGAATTGTTTGCCTCTAATGCAGACAAACTTTAAGAAACTTAATGCAGCAAGTTTGAAAGTAGGCTTGAAAATAAGCTCTGATAAGATTACAATCATGTACATTGATCACACACACACAAAAATATTGTTAACAGCAAAGTTGTAAAATCAATTTGGTATTTAGGGCAGTTGAAGACAATGACTGGATGAACAACAAATGAAATAAACCGAAGAATAAACAGAAGAATAAAAGTGGCCCAGAGTGCTATTAATAACCTAAGTAGTGTTTTGAAAATTAAGCTTCGGTTGTGTGTGAGAGAGAAAGCTTATAGTCAGAGCATAATATCAATTATCACTTCCTGTAGTCGTATACAGACTTTTAAGGTAAAAACCATTTGAAAACCAAGTGATACTCCAGCAAGGAATGAGAAGATGCATGTTAGAAATTACTACGGGAGGAGAAGAAATTGTACAGGAAACGGACTGGAGTAGGTAACAGGCAGTACTGTCATGTCTCAAAGAGGAACATGAAAAGTTTAACTCTGTGCAGGAGCATCTAGAAATGCTGTGACTAGCATTTAGAAGAGTAGTTGGCCATGTACTGGATTAATTGGTTCACCAAACAAGATGTTAGTCATGCCTTTAAAAGAGCACACTGATCACTTTGAAGTATTTAATAACTGTTGTAGCAGATAGTCAAATGTCCCTTCAAGACTGATGTAACTTATGGCAGTGAAATGGTGTTTATGTGGCAGTCAGCAGTTTAGAACCAGCGTAGCAAGGTCAGTCAACATGACAGGCTGGCAGAAAGGAGCTATCATATTTGGATGTGCCCATTTCCACTTTGCAAATGCATCTGCCAATGCATCGGTTATCAACATGAACTGTCGAAGTCTCAAAAAATGATGCATCACTTGCAGCAATGTAATACAGTTTAAGAACAGTGGACTTAAAAAGATCCTAACTGAATGGGACAGTTGTCAGGGAATGGCATGCCACTGCCATTTGATGTCAGCTCACAATGGCACATAAAGCTGCATGTCTCAGTTGGCAAAAAAATGCAAGAACTGCACAGTAACTGACTATGAGGCAACCCCATTCTGTTGTCTCATTTCAAATGATCCAAAGTACTGAGTGCACTGAAGGCTCAGTGAAATGTGTAACTCACAATGTGTGTGTATGTTTGTGCATGGGGGGAGGGGTGGGGGTTCTTTAGGCTGGATGTAGTTGTGTGATGTTGTTCATGCTGTGACTAGGCTGCACTCCTACACATCACTGTGAACTTGAATCATGATGTTTATTTCAACATCCTTGATGATCTGTTATTGCACCTTCTTCTAACTCTTCATGGTGAGTATGTTGTGGATACTTGCATTTTCCAAGATGACATCAGACATGTTCACACAGTTGCACATGTACATTCCAGGTTGGATGAACACTCAGATACTCTATTGCAGTTCAACTGGCCTGCTAAATTATTCAGTCTTGTCTTGGACTGTTTGGAGCAGTGGGTGAAACTTAGCAACCAACATCACTGTAATTTGGAAACTTTATGGGATCTAATCATCACTGAGTGGCTTCAGCCAGATATGGCATACCAGAAAAACTTGTGCACATTCTTTTTTTTCCTTGCAAACTGAGGCTTTTATAAGTGCTAGAAGTAAAAAGTTCCTTTACAAAGAAAAATGTAGGATACTACCCTAGTTTAACCTCAGACCACAAGAAAAATGAATGATGTAGATATTAGCTTCAACTGTGTAGAGAAACAGCGGAAATTATTAAAAATTGAATAAAAACCCAGGGAATCCTTATTAGAGTCTATACAGAATTTATGGCTGAGTTTGCCTCTCTTTTAACCATACTATGCTGTCTGTCTTTCAGACAGACAACTCTGCACAGTTTTGGAGGAAAGCTCATTTCACACCTGTCTACAAGAAGGGTGGCAGAAGTGACACTGCCAACCAATATCTTTGACATTAATTCATTTTAGTATCTTAGAACTTATTCAGAGCTTAAACATTACAAGCTATGTTGGACAAAATGAATTGTCCATGCCAACCAACATGAATTCTTCAAACATCCGGCATTCAATAACTAATTTGTGCTTTTCTCACATGGCGTCTTGAGGCCAGGGATCCAAAGTCAGTAAGCTACAGCATTCACTGACTCAGTACCACACCAACACTTATTAACAAAAGTACAATCATGTAGATTATGAAACAAAATTTGCGACAAGATTCAGGATTTCTTGGTAGAGAGCACACAGAATGTTATCTTGGAGAGCCATTCACAGAACCTGATGCAACTTCAGATAAGCAGGGGGGGGGGGGGGTACTGGTGGAACCCTTGATGCTCATTTTGTATATTAATATCCCCGCAGATTATATTTATAGGGACTACCATAGACTTTTTGCATGTGATGCAGTTATCTGTATTGAAATATTGCATGAAAAAAAACTGCACAGATATTAAAGTAGCTGTTGATAAAATTTCAAAGAGATGTGAAGATAGGCAACATGTTTTAAACATTCAGAATTTTTTCACATAACAGTGGGGATATGAAATGGAATGATCACATATATCCAGTCATAGGAAAAGCAGGTAGCAGACTTTGGATCATTGCTATTAATCTGGGCAAATGTAATGAGTCTACAAAGAACAGTGTTTACAGTCATACAACCCATCACAGAATTATGCTCAAGTGAGTGGGACACCCACTGAACATAAACAAAGAAGGGGAGCACAAATGGACACAGGTTTTTTTGCTCCATGGGAGAGTGTCACAGAGGTATTAAAAAGACCTAATCTGGCAGAGCCTTGTATAAGACACCAACTGCCCGGTGAAAACCAACTAACAAAGTTTCAAACAACAGTATTAAGTGAGTAGTCCAGGAATATACTGCAATATACTATTTGTACCACCCCCTGTATCAACCACCCTAAGACTAACCATGTTGTGCAAACAAGCATTCAGGAATTCTTCCTGGACTTTGGCTGTGACTAGAACGTGAAGAAACTTTAATACATAGCACAATGGGAAATACCTTCCATCATGCACTTTACGGTGATTTTCAGTGCATAGATGTAGAGTGGAAGATGAAATTACGACTTTGAAGAAATTGTGCTGAGTTCTGAGAAACAATAGAAGAGCAAGACCACTACATAATGGAAGATGAGTTGATTACAATAGAAAACTTGCAGGAGCAGCTTGGACATTTATAGCTGAACTGTAATGCATGGTAAAGGATATCTGTTATCTCTGTCCAGTAGTAGATATCAAATGGCTGATGGTGGCAGTGCTGGTGGTGATGAGATGCACAGAGCAACTTGAACAAGCCACTGTAAGAAACAAAGAAACTCCAAGAAATGCTCATGAACATAAAAAATAGTAGCATTACATTTCCTGTTTAAATGAATTTGTTGTGTGTATATAAATGGGCAGCCTCTGTTTTATGTTTTTCTTTTTTATATCTTGTCCAAAGCAAAAAAATATAATTACATGCAATATTTAAAATTCCCCATGTAATCATATTGTTCAATGTTGAATATGAAAGTAGCTGAAAATGGCCATCATGTGACCAATTTTAAGAAAAAACTGATATCCAACAAACAGAAAGATTTTGGACTGCTATGACAGTCTTTTCAAACATTACTATTGTGGATTGTAATGTTAGTGGATTGCAGTGTTAGTGGATTGTAATGTTAGTACATAATGATTGTAACAACACCTACCTGGATAGCTGAGAGCATTAAAAGGCCCACTTTTGGGACATAAGGAGGTGCTTGGTCCACAGATTGAATTTGCCATGTAGATTAATGGTGGGGCCAGGTGTGCCAGCCAGCCTGGATGTGGTTTTTATGATTTTCCACATACCATATCCCTCCTTGGAATGGGACAGGGGAAGTGTGGCTACTAGCTTTACAATACCTTTGGGAGCAGCAAACCAGTTGTAAGGCTATATATCGGTATGGTTGGTTCTCACAACACTGGAGAAGTACCATACTAGTTCTGACCCATTCTTGGCTGGACAAGGGGCACATAAAGGAAAGGTAGTATTGTAACAGCTTATATATAGTGATCCACAAACCTAGTGTTGCAATAAATCAGCAATTTTTTTACTGTTGTAAAAATTAGCACATATGCATTTCATTCAGTAAAATGTGGAATTGTTAGAAAAGAAGAACTGTTAAGACATAACAGACATGGTGACAGCAGACTGCTCTTGTAGCAGTTATTTTTGTCTAGTTATCTGAGGTTCCCATTGACACATTCAGATTACAAAGTTAAGTTGTATACATATTGGATATGAAAAAGATAACTAATTGGGGTGCAACAACCAAGTGATGTAAATACAGGAACTGATTGTACACATATACATATAGAATATGAAATTCGTAACTGACTGAGTGTAACAACCAAGCAGTTGAAATGCAGGAAGTGTTTGGTAACTAAATATATTAATTCCATTCTATATTCACAGTAGCTACCATTTATTTTATCTTTAACATTTTTGGATCATGTCCTATAAAAATAATAGTTTCTGCATGAGTGCAAGTGTGATTTCCACAGTGAGTCATAAATATGCTTTAAAACAAAGGCATCACCAGAGAATCACACAGACAGACATATGCTCAAATGGGATAGTTGGATCAGTTTTCACAGTAGTGTGCATATGTGTGCATGCGTTTGAAAGGAAGGGGGTGCACATACATGAATATGTACATATTGCATTTCTCTATTTCTAATCATTATCAAATGAACAACATTACATATACTATTTTCTGGAAAGGAGTTATCCACAAGAAGGAAATAAATGGGAAGGTAAACAGTTCTTGTTTAATTACACTTATTATGGATTGTACATCAATCTATAATCACATATGGTACACAGTATTGTTACATAACACAAAGGAATACGTGGTACATATACATAAATTTTCACTGATGTTTACACACATATGTAGTTCTCTTGCTATGTAATCTGGAAGGTTGTCTAATTGGACAACAGGGAGACACACAAGATGCTATGAACACTCTTGCAGTCTTTCTTGTTACATCACAAATATTGTAGAAACCCTCCCTTTGTCTACAATATCTATTATGGACGATTTTACACTCATGCACAATCAATTTTGAATTTTCAATGGATTCCTTATGAAAATCAATATTGTCTTCTCTGTTATGAAAATTACACCATCAAAGCACTTCACTATGACATAACAAATAAATTCATGCTGAGCAATGTATATTACATTTGGTATGATGAACTGGTGTACCTTTTTAACACAAGATACTTCATACAAAATTAATAGAAGTTGAAATGCTTAAGATCTTTCAGCTATTAAACCCTTTTTAGGAAGTATGAAGTAACTGTGCCATATGTGGGGACACACAACTTGAAGCATGAGTAAGAAACGTAAGTTTAAGCTTCCACCTCTTCTTCCTTTACCTTGTCTCCCTTTTTGGACCAATCTGGTTTTTTCTGCAAAAAATGAAAGAAAATAAATATTACAATATGCATCTCAACTTTGAGGATCAGATAGTATGACATATGACATTTACTTAATCTTACTGACTTACAGACCATTACATTGCAACACAGTAAGAATCTTTCAGCGTCACTGAAAATGTCTAATATTATCATCACAAGCACCTTCAAATAAAAATATACATTTTCTGGTAAAAAAAAGAGTAATAAAAGTCTTAATATGCAGGATATTTTCTGAGTTTAAAAAACAAATTTGTAGATGACTTTAAAGGGTTATTCACATGTATACAGAAAACTGGACAGCAGTATACAGAAGCACATTGTATGATTATAAAGAGTTAGACAACCATCTTTTCCCATGCTGTTAGGCGCTCAGACAGTTACCTATGGGGTCCTTGTATGTGTTTATATCCTCCCCTCTGTAATTCCGCTATAATAGGCACACATAAAAACAAAGGATGAGCTTGTTTTTTGCTACTGGAAGAGGGAAAATAATTTTTAAAACTGGTTATTAACTGGCACTTTTTGATTCTAGTTAATGTGAAACAGCATATAACCTGATCATACTATGAATCAACTCACACAACAAGTTAATATCTGGGTTGTTTATAAAGAAAATATACATGCACGTTTAAGGTAAACATTGAGTGTAACAACAATTGACAACTAGCTATTTGCAATTCTCATACTCCTTTGTTGCATGAAAAACAATTTGATGGCAGGTTTTCAGGGTAAAGTAACCACCATAAAATAGTTCAAACCAAATGCAGTATTTACTGTTCTTCTGATTCAAGGACTACAAAAATTTTGTGACATTATTGTATGAGTATTGTGTGTTTCTACAAATTAATTTATTATCTGAAGCTCTTAAATGTAAAACAGAAATGTTCTAGAGTTAACTTGGACCTTCGAGTCACAGTAATCATAGACAGTGCAAAGTGAATGAGTTGAAACTGGCTTCATAGAAATGTTTTTAGGGGGAAGTGATATTAACAACCATTTAAAATATTCTGATTAAGAATCGAGAGATGATATAATTTTTTGTGGACTAAGTTGTTGATGATTCAACAGCTGTTTGTAGGGGCTCATAGAGGGAAATTAAGAGATAGAAAGATATATTTTATAGGTTATCAATACTCTGGAGAGTTTCTGCATAAATGCTACATTTTATTTACCAGCAAGTAGCATGTTAAGATTTTTATTTTTGCTTTACTCTCTGGCAGTAAGCTTCCACTAAAGATTTAACTGTTGTTAATAAAAGTTTCTCCAATCTGTTAAAGAAGCAGTTAAATAATTAATAATGCTGTTCTTAAAGTAATAACAAACTCACACTTAATAATAAGTTGTGTAACCCTCAATAAAATCACACTTTGAAAATATTTATTTTCTCAAGATTAATGTATGAGAGAGACACTGTCGCATGCCAAGCCATTTTCTCACCTCCTTTAATGGTTATAACTGCAGGTCCTTTTGTGAATTGGTAGAAAATCAGAAGTGTTCCTAAGTATTGTAATGAATAAAAGGCTGTATGCTGGGGAGTTATTTCCTATTGTACTGAGAGGAGCATGTGCAATATGGAAGTATATGTTAGGACCAAAATAAAAGTGAATTTGATCCCACAAAAATTGAAAATCAAAATTTAGTGCTCAAAAATACGTATTAAAATGCATTCAGTATGTTAAAACTACGAACTACTGAACATTTTTTCACTAAGATGGATGAGCTACAACACAAAATTTGGAAAAAAGAGATACAGGCAGACGTTTCACCAGAAAAAACTCACAGGACATCACAAGTACAGAAAAAAATTAACACAAAAATGTTTTGAAAATCTTCTTCACAATAATAAAAGGACAAAATATCAAAACTTGTGATGATGGCAAAAACCACAGTTGACAGTTAAGTACACCATTCCTGGAAACATGTCATCAACTACACAAAGGAAAAAAATATTACCAAAAAACATTGCAAAGCGTAAAAAAGAATTTATCATGGCATATGTGTAAAAAGTCCACTATTTTAAAATTCAGGGTAGTAGTTATTTTGAAGCAGAAATGCTTAAAATTTCTATAACAATTTATTGCATTTAAAAATCTTTAGATAACATAGGTCCCAATGTTCTGAGCTTAAAGTGAACTTATGTACAAAACTTCAAAAAGAATCAGCTTTAGAGTTTATCTCAGATACAGTTGTTCATATTTGGGAACATCACAAAACATAAATTACATTTACTGGATGTCACTGAATGAGGATATGAAATGTGTTATTTGTATATATCCCTAAACTTATTTCTTCGTCTGCCACTCTGCCTTCTCGGATTTCTTGGGCTGTGAATGCAAGAAAATAATTGAAATGTGAGGTTATCAAGTAACCTGCTATTTTTAATAATTACTTTTACTTTTGTGACTTTGAGAAAGCTTAAATTCTCTATCAGTATCTTATGTATGATGCAGTTTCATTTAAAGAGAAATAGAAGAGATTGAAACTGTTGAAAAAAATTCAGAGGAATAAGAAAGAATCAGATATCCTGGAAAATAATGTATATGTATAAAATGTCATTACATAATGAATTGCGATATCTTTGTTACCTCCTTGTCCTCTTCCTCAAGGGTGAATTCTTTCTTTTTGACAACTTTGAGCTGGTTTCTGAAGTTGAATTCTGCAGCCTTCTTCTGCAGCTTGGCAAACTTGTTTTCATATTTGGACACCTTCTTGAGTGTTGGCTTCATGCTGCGTTGTAAGAGATTAGTAATCAGTAATGACTTACATTATTTCTGTGTAAATCATATACAAAAAACTACAGGGTTACAGAGAAGTCAGACTAAGCTAGCAATTGTCTAAGATTTTCATATCACTGACAGTTACTTTTCAGAATATAAGTTACTTATATAGTGATATATTCATTCATTTTTATCTGTGCTGTGGATCCAACTGTGAATTTGAACCTTTAGGAAAGTGGACCAAGTCATGGTCTAGAGCAGTCGTCCATAACCTTTTCTTTATTTATGGCACTTTATGTAATGTAGTAAGTCCCGTGGTACAATGACATGCAAGTTGCCAACACTGTGAGGGGATTACTATATAAATCAGTGGCATACAAGAGCCTCTGTCTAGCATGTGCACAGATTGTCTTCTCCATTCAGACTCGCAGACGCAACACAGTCCAGTTGTGGCGTAGTTTGAGCCTGATTTTTTAGTTATGTAAATGCAATCATTGTCCAGGTAATGTGATAATTTTTCAGTATGGATAAGTTTTTGATTAAAACAACCACTGGTATAGAGTAACAAAGGAACTATTTCTACAGAATGTATTAATTGTTGACTATACATTAACTTACTACAATTAGTTAAAAAGCCATTCATTTGAAGAAAGAACGTCTTTTCCATTTCTGATATTCATCTACTGTTGTTAGACTAATATTTATGAGAGTACAGTGGTAATGGATGCCAGACAAACTGTTACAATAGAGGCCAAACCTATTTACAATGACTATTGTTGTATATCATGCTATTAACACAGGCATTTTTTCGTTTTTGAATCTAGGATAAGATAGTAAGATATCTGATTACTGTTATTTTATGATGAAATAGTAAGATATAGATTACTGTTCTTTAAAATTTCTGATCCACAATTACTTGTCTTTAAAAAGCTGCTAGACACAAAAGATCTTTTGACTACAGTATAAAGACCACACTGAACCCTACATTCAGCATTAAAACAGATTTCTTTAAAATGTATTTATGTGATCATAATAAACAGGGTAACTGCTTAACATGACCTTAAAGCACCAGTACTGTTAAGAGGCATACTGATTGGATTCACTGAAAGGAAGTACTAAAGTGGCAGGAAAAATGTAATAGCAAAATGATAAATTAATATTTATTGCTATGGTTCTGGCAACATTGCACTGAGAACATAACATCTCTGAAGTGAGATGTATATTTTCTGAGAGATAGCTTGGAATGAGGAAAGTGTGAAAAATGTGTAACAAAGAAGGTACTGACAGATTTTTAGCTTGTGCCAGGCTTAAATCTGAGTACTAAGAAAAATGAATGCAATGAGAACTATTTCTTTCATTTAAAAAAATCTGTAGGTGACTGAATAACAAAAAATTTGTTTTTTCTCCAAAAATTATGTTATTGATTCTGATATTAATGCTCCAGGTGGAGAAAAGCATTATGTCTAGTTAGGATTAGACAAAATACTCTGTTTTAACTAATGTCAGGCTAATTCCAGTAAACAACCAATAAAAAATAGTAAGTGACAGGCAAGTTTGTTGCTCAAAGTCGTATGTTACTGCAATGGTACCATGGTGATCCTAGAGGAAAAATCATTAGAGGGACAAATAAAGTGAGAATCAGAACAGGCAAGGAAGATATTTGATGTATGTCTTTCAGAAATCATTGAAAATGCAGTGATGCTTTCACTCTGATAATAATTCTGTTTTGATAAAAAGAGGAACATAATGCTTTCACTACTAAGGGATAAATGGTCTACGGAATGTTGCCTTTTTTTGCCAATCCTGTCTAACCATCAGAGAATGTTATAGTAGAACACATTAGTAATGTTAAAGCTCCAAATTTCACATCTTATGGCTGTGTTCTAAATCATGAACAAAATTTTTTCATTAGGTATGGGTGACAGTCTCTCACCAGCTCTAAGAGAACAATAATGATATTGGAAGGTATTTCCATGAGTGTAGTCTAAGAGAAATACATGACAGATATACTACAATAGATGTACTCTGTATCAATTCAAAGATGTTAAGTAAGTACTAAAATTTAAGCAAAAATGTAATAAATGAATAAAATTCAATAAGAAAGAGGAATGTGAAGGAGAATGGTTAATGATGATGATATATAGCCACAAATAACTGAATTTTAAGTGCAGTGACAAATCTAATTATTTCTTTCTCAAAAGCTTTGGCACTAATGTGTAAAACATACAGATTTTAATGACAAATATTAATACTATGTACCATTTATTACTACCATGTACTATCAAGTCTATGTCATTCACCAATTACCACTGGATAGACAGTGTCAAAAATTGCAAAACTGATATTTTACAATATGAATAATGTGTAACAATCTCTCAGTCACTGTACTGATCTGGGAATCTTGAAAACCAGAATCTTACTGTGACATAAGCTTAAATTCTCCAGCTAGTAATGTCTCTACATCATGCTACGATGACTTTGTGTAAGGATTTATTTGAAACAAATTACCAAATTATTAGTATTGCATGTCAGTATTCAATACTATAAATATTAATAAATAAGGTCTTTGTAATACATCTTCAGTTATACTTACAATTTTCCTCGGAGATCATTTACTTGGCTGTTCAGATCGGAAATCTGTCAAAAAGTGCATAAAACTTATTATTAAACAAATAATTTGGTAAATGTATATTTTTATTGTGTCTAAATGTTGATACTGAATGTTGAGCAATTCTAATTTAATCCATCTGTAGTTACTGTATTTTTGTAATTTTGATAAATATGACTCTACATATTTTTCATAATCTGAGAAAAAATATATATATTTTAATAAAATTTCCAAAGAATTATTGTTTTTGATTTATCTGATTTCATAAGTACAAACAAAATTTACAAGAAATACATTTATAAAATCATCATGCAGAAGAAGCTGTGCATGCAAGCATATGTGTAGTTATACATACTCATGCAAGTTGTATGTAACATAAACAATAAGAATGGAAACAAATATTAATAGTCTGTATAAGAGATTGTGAGACACAGATTCATGGAAAGAATATAAGCAGATAAGACATTTGACTTTTAAAAAATAATTGTGCACTTGTTTATAGTCAACTAAAGCATATTGCAGGTGTTAATAATTGTACAAGAAAGCAAGCTACATGTTGCAGATTGCGTTATTTTGAAATGCGCAGCAACATTAACATTTCTATTCTGTTATATTTTTATATTTCATTTCCTTTCCAGTATCTCACTTTATAATATATTCTGTGGTATCTTAACTGAAAATTTCACTGCTATGTAAAATAAAACAAAGTATGTTCTTACAGTAGATTTCGAAATTCAATCAAAAATTTCACTAATAGCCACTGAGGTCAGAAAACATCAGGAATGATCATAAATGCAAATATAAACTTCAAATGCCTAGCAATGTAGAGTATTAAACAAGTTTAATATAAAAATTCAAGTAAGATAAAAATAGACAAAAATCCAAATATTGTTTGCAAAGTTTCATGTCTCTGCATTTACCATGACATCTTTCGGCTAACAGAATCATTTACATAAGAGGACTGAGTGTAAATAACTGAGTATGGTAAAATAATGAATACTTAGCCCTTTCCTTCATTGGTGAAGTGACAATTGATTCATCATGCCCACTGAGTATAATGCACAATGTGTGTTGAATATTCATTATTTCATCTGCTGCTAAAGTTCAGAAGCTGACACCTCATAACAGTAACACTATCTATATCTCTGTAATTATCAGCAGTTAAAGTTAGAGATAAAACCATTAGGACCTTGTTAACAGTTCTATATTATAGCTAAAATACATTTCTTTCAGTTACTGTGATTTTCAACGACATCTTATAATATACTTTGACAGGTTTGTAGCTGTTTTCTCACCATGTTTGTGGCTATGTTGTCCTATTACAGGTAGGTTTGTTTATATTGAGCAACACACTTTCAGTCCTGCTAGATCTATGACATCATCTACCAATTATTGATGCATGATGCAGGTTCCGCTTCTTAAGGGAAAGTTGATGGCTGGCCAAGATGTAACTGGGAATTTTTTATGCAATAAATATGGACCTCTATTTCAATCTAGGCCATAACAAGAATTTTGTAATTCCATGTTTGTTATCCTTTTCTGGTAAACTTCACTTTAAGATTTGTGTAGGTCTTTGGCAGAGAGCACAACCCCATATTTTCTACCCAAATACTTGTTGAAGAAGGTTGAAAATCACACTAACCTGTACAGATTAGAACTGCAGCTTGTATAATATGTATTTGCATTTTACAGGTCACATTGTAAAAGTAAATCACACTTTCTACGCAGATTAGGTCTGTAGCCTTTCTAACGTGGAACCAAAATCATTTTTTCTGGTCATGTTCAGCTTTCACCATATGTTGCATACCTTTCAGAAAACATAAAACTTGTTACTGCTGTTCAAAGATTTTCTGCAAGTCTACAATGTGCATAGTTTCCTAGACTTGACATGTGTGTTTATACGTGAAAAAATTCAAGTAGTTGTGAAACCTCTGCTTGATGTTAACATCTGAAATTTATATTAACTAATATGATGTTTTACAATACCAAACTGCACTCAAAATTGGTTGAAATACTGGTAATTTTTGAAAACTGAGCTAAATACTTTACTTATGTTCCACTGCAGGCAATTTCTGTTTTTGTCTGCCTGGAGTTTTCGACTGACAAATGCCAGTAAAAAAATCTAAGAAGTGAAGCACACTGATAGCTATCATGGAAAGCCATTCTCATAAAATGCTGATTGTCTAACAATTGCAACTGAAGAACTGAGAAGCAGGGAGGAGGAGGGTACTGTGACCAAGATTTTATACTCTTAAACAGAGTGAAAAGATTAACTACTGAAATAAAAAATTATGATGTTGAGCCTATATATTTGGTTATTTACATCAGATCCTTCATTAAGACAAAGAGATAGACAGAGAGAAGAAAAATTAAAAACAATATCTCATATAGTCATCTAACTCTTCTTTTGAATCACATATATCTGTTGGAAAAAAGTTTGGAGCGATATTTGCACTATCTGAACAACCTTCTTTTACTTTTCATATTGTTGCATCATATATACATCACTTTCTGTTTTGGCTTAAACTGTACATTTTTGAATACATTTCTGAGCAGTGCAACAACCATTCATACACACATAAAAAAAAAAAAAAAAACCTTTTGCATCACCTCTGTTCTGAGAGATCCAAAACCTGTACAGAAAACAGGAATAAAGATCAACATAAACATCATTTTTGCCCTTTTTATTGCTCATGAAGTCAACACATTGCATGTTGTAACACCATACAGCAAGACCTTCAGTCGTGGTGGTCCAGATTGCTGTGCACAACAGTACGTCTAACACCCAGTAGCACAACCTCTTGCATTGATGCATGCCAGTATTCGTCATGGCATATTGTCGACAAGATGAATGCCTTGCCAATATACTGCCGATATGGTTGCACTATTGGTCGGAGGATGGCGTTCACATATCGTACAGCCATTACATTGCCTTCCATGGCCACCAGCAGCGTACATTGGTCCCACATACTGCCACCCTAAAACATCAGGAAACTCTACCTTGCTGCACTCGCTGGACAGTGTGTCTAAAGTGTTCAGCCTGACTGGGTTGCCTCCAAACATGTCTCCAACAATTGTCTGGTTGAAGGCATATCACTCATCAGTGAAGATATCACGATGCCAATCCTGAGCGGTCCATTTGGCATGTTGTTGGGCCCATCTGTACCGCACTGCATGGTATTGTGGTTGCAAAGATGGATCTCGCCATGGACATTGGGAGTGAAGGTGTGCATCATGCAGCCTATTGCACACAGTTTGAGTCTTAACATGATGTCTTGTGGCTGCATGAAAAGCATTATCCAACATGGTGGCATTACTGTCAGGGTTCATCCAAGCCATAACTGTAGGTAGCGGTCATCCACTGCAGTAGTAGCCCTTGGGCAGCCTGAGCGAGGCATGTCATCAACAGCTCCTGTCTCTCTGTATCTCCTCCATGGCCAATACACTGCTGTGGTTCACTCTGAGATGCCTGGATATTTCCCTTGTTGAGAGCCCTTCCTGACACAAAGCAACAATGACGACATGGTTGAAATGCAGTATTGACCGTCTAGGCATGGTTGAACTACAGACAACATGAGCCATGTACCTCCTTCCTGGTGGAATGAGTGGAACTGATCGGCTGTCAGACCCCCTCCATCTAATGGGCGCTGCTCATGCATAGTTGTTTACGTCTTTGGGTGGGTTTAGTGATGTCTGTGAACAGTCAAAGGGACTGTGTCTGTGATACAATATCCACAGTAAATGTCTATCTTCAGGAGTTCCGGGAACCAGGGTGATGCAAAACCTTTTTTTGATATATGTATATCCACAGAGTGCATACTATGAACACATGTTTAGAACAGAAAAATCAGAAGGGTATCTGTAATTTATATACACTGCTGGTTGTAAGCAAAATACAGCATAATGAAAAGGGGGTATATGATTTTTGTTGACAGTAAATCAACAAAATATATGCTGTTCTGACAGGTAGTTTTACGATACAAGTGATATGCATTTGATTGCTTTCCATGATTCTATTTAGTACTTTAATCTCCTCTTGTGTGAAAAATAACATACATGAAAAATAAACTATGCACATTGCAAACTTTCTTAATAATAAAAAAAAAAATCTAGAAAGAGTAAGAAATTAAAAATGACTATCATGCTGAGGTGCAAAATCCTGCATCTCTTTGCTATTAACACCTTGTTCATCAGTGTATACTTGCCAGTTGTCAACTAATCACTAAAAGCCTCTAACTACTCAAAAATCTGAGGGTGTGTCATGTACTTTTGTCCTGTAACTGATGGAGATGTATGTGATGAAGAGTTGAGCACTTTACGTAGTACATTCCAGTTGATGATAAATCACCATTGTAAACCAATTGAAAAATCAGGTTACAAAGCATATTTTCAGAGAAATGTGAAGACCTTGTTTGGACATAATGACGCTTGAAGCAGGTAATAGAAACACAAGATGAGAAAAAAAGAGATCTGTTAATCTGTATGCAGTATTTTTATGAAAACTTGTCACTCAGAAAGAGAGATAGCGACCAGCATGCCAGAATAGCAACCTGTATGGAATAGAATATGTAGAGTATGGCTGTTTTGGGATGAAAAATCAACCTGATTTACTGACACATTAACCAGTAATCTATCCTATAAAGCAGTGAAGCATGCTCTGTCCTTAAGTAGTCTCAACCTTCCTCCTATATAATCTATGCAATTAATCACATGAACCTCGCTATGCATCACTAGAACAAGCCTCTTTCCTTTGGTTTGCCTTGTGTGATTGCATTCTGTTGGGAAACAACATAACCTATTTGGGAAAAAGTCACCATTGTCACTGTTGCCATGAAATACTGGAAAAGACCAAGTGCCAATTTCACCATGCTTGATTTTCAGTTTGGCATCATGAATCCACGCGCTACAATATGTTACTGCAAAGGAACTCACATGGAGATCAAAATCTTACATAAATAGTGCTGATACTTAAAATGTTGTTGGAAAATCACATTAGAAAGGATTACTTTACTCTATGTTCTCACAGGGAAAAGCTTTTTTACCAGTGATAGTAATTTTGGAGACATAGAGTGTGCACTGAAGCTACAACAATGGTTGCATAGTGTCAATGATATTATGAATGTCATGAAAGTAAGTCATGAAAAGAATGTTTTGGTTGTCCACAGAGTCAAAGAGAGAGAATTTGTTAGAACACAAATGCTGAAAAAAAACCTGCAAATCTGACACAGAGCAATGCATTATAAACTGGCTGAAAACTTGAGAAATTGGAATGAGGAAGCACAAACCTCTAAGCAATTTTATAAAAAGAGGCTTTGACCAGGAAACTGCTGCTCAAATAAGCATTCAAGAAAAGGAAAACCTTCTTCTTACCCATTGAAACTGGGTGAACACATAATTCTACTGTGGTCAGAGGAAAATAGATTTGTAAAGAAAAACTTCAAGACTTGAAGTCCCTTGTGCCTTTGATCCCGAAAGATGCAAGACAGATGTGTTGGTCTTTTCGAAGTGCTACTAATGTGGAAGGTGACATGCACAATTTCAATGGACAAGATGACTTCAAAACAGGATGAAAATATTGACAAAAAATTGTAATTTTTTGTTTGTATAAGTTTCATTATCTTTCATTTTACTGTGTTTATACAGTAGACCCTATTGTGATGTACAGTTAGTAACAATTACTTCCATTTTGAATGTAAGGGATGCTATCTTTTGGCTTTTGCAGAATTTCCATGACATGTCTTTAATGTTACTTGCGGTGTTGCAAATTGTTTTTTGTTTCATAACAATCAATAAAAGTTAAATACATGCTACAGTAACTGCAGTTTTGTTACCTTCAGCAAATTTGTCAACAATGGTGAGCTTACAAGACATAATTTGCTGTTTATTTATGCTTCACTTGCTATAAACTGGCCTCATCGAGTTGTTTCAGGCTATGAAAGGCACATAGGTTACTAATGCTTCATTGTTATAATAACCCCATTGTATTGTTCAGTTAAGCATATGAGACCAAATGACTGCGAACTCTTTTAGTCTACTGAAGCATAACAAAATCTCATTATCAGCAATGAATGTCAGTAGGCTAATGACAATTTTTTATTTTTTTCATGTTGTTTATAATTTAATTACATTGATGTTCCACTACTAAGTGAAACAATAATAACCTTTCTTTGGTACTAAAAATTGGGGAAATTCAACAATTCATTTTTAAGGGAATCGAAACTTTGGGCTCCATTATATCACTCATCACATTTTGGTACTTGGTCTAGTGGTGCATAACACAGTCCATAGTATGCTCATAAACTCTTCAACACTCTCCATATTATACTAAGTATGCTCTGAACAGTCACTCAGTAATTCTAAGATTGATTCTACTGGTATGGATTTTTACTTTTATTTGCATAGCATATTCACTTTTGTTGTGAGCTTATTAGAGCCGGTTTTGTTTATGTTAGTGAGTAGGGGGAAGGGGAATGAGTGTTAACAACAGAAATTTTTGGCTTCACAATACCGTTTCATCCCTTGTGTGAGTAGTAAACCTAGGAAGGTTATAGAGTAACTGCATGTAATTAATTAAGGGCCACTAATTATGGCACTGTATGGAGATGGAAGTGTTTCAAGTAAGTCAGCCACGACAGAAGCTCTTCAGATTAGCCTGTGCACCTTACGCACTGTACATCTATATCAAAACTGGTATACAACACTGTTACTCTGTTTAGCCACTTCATAGTTACTAGTTAATAAAGATCTACCACCATTTTACAGTTGCCTCTGTAAGTAATATTCACCAAATCACACCTTTTTATTGTTATACAGTAAATTATGAATGATACAGAAGCAACAACAAAGGTATTGGAATGGTCAATGTAATTTAAAAACTTAAAGGACATATATATGTTCTGGCTTTGACATCAAATAATTAGTATTATCTCATTTTGACAGGACTTTGCACCACAGATAGATGTAAACACTATCACTACAGCTGGATGAATAATAATGTAAGGGGAATTGAAAAAAAAAGCGATGATCTGCAGAAAACAATACGACATGGGAGACTGTATCAATGTAGTAACTTTTCATTCAGTAATATAGGTGATATAATAAGGTTCATAGTATTATTTGCTTCTCTGAAAGTGTTAAGACAAGTCTGATGTTATTTTTATGGTCAGACATTATTTTTAAGATGTAAAAGTAAATATAAATTCTAATAACAATATGAATTATTGTCTACATAAATATTGTTACTCACCACGTAGAAGATATATTGAGTGGCAGACAGGCACATTTAAAAGTTGGATGTTGCTAAGCTGTTGGTCAAAGTCCTTTGTCAGATGTAGAAACACATGTCTGACGAAGGACTTTGATAGCATAATAATATACAATAGTATACTTTTAAATGGACCTTTCTGCCACTCAGTCCCTCCTTTATGTGGTGCATAGCAATCTATCCAAATTCAAATTTTTTAAAATTCCATCCTCAGTTTTCCGTTGTTATACAGAATTTCTGTATTTTATATAAATTAGAAGCTCTGGAATTTAGTAAATAATGCATTGGAAATTTATAACATTTTCTTATGAAGCCAATTTTAATGATTCATATAATCTGAATGATATATTATGGAAATTTTAATGAGTTCCATTTATTAAAATTGATGGTGCTTTTTTTTGTCCAAAACAAAGTATCATAGAAGTGTGAGCCGACGGCTAGTGTCAAAATATATATAAAGTTTTCTTAGATAAAGCACAAAATAAAAACATTTTCAGTGTTTTGGCTATTATTACAGCAATCTCCTTCAGTTAACTAATGACATTAAGGTGAAATAACTAAAGAAGAAGACAGCAGTCACTCCACTGGAGAAGTGTTACTATTCACTGTGTCATTATGCCAAAGAAAACTTTATACAAACACTAATAGCATAATTTGAGTGCTACATTCATATGATTTTTAATAAAGAGAATAAGCTTATGTCCAGACTGCAGTTGATTATTTTCTCTGTTTTATATTTTATTGGAAAGAGACTAATGTATGATTTTGTATTCGTAGTGTCAGTAAACTTTATCTTTAGTGCAGAAAATATTGATTTCTAGCCGAGCTACTCATTTCCTGTTTTAATTGTGCATTTAGAGGAAATTAAGTTACAGTAGTATTTGCACTAAAATTCTTCATGTGAATTAGTTATTAGCAAAAGAATATTGTTCAGTCCTTTTATGTGTGGCAGCCAAATGCAGCATCACATTACATAAATACTATCTGGCATGGCATTAAGTGTGACAGCTAAATACAGCATCTCACTACACAGATATTTTTGGACACTGGCGTAGCCAATTTCTGATGACGAGATACTATTCCATATTTTTATAGAGGCTTGAAAAGAAGTCATTCACTATTGAAACAGGTCTTGAAATGTGTTTGAATAAACAGGAAATGGCATAGACACATAAGAAACTGGACTGAATGCAGCAGTACATTTACCAGGTGTCTGGAAATCAAATGGATATTAAATCACATTATAGTTCATCTAACATTTCTGAAATCTGAATAAATTTTTGTGTGTATATAGACTATCAAACAGGATTTTAAAAATTTGTCAATTCGCCACCAATGAGGAATGCATGGGGATGTGTCCATATGTTGACATTATGGTCCAAAGAAAACAAAGTTTGTTGTCCCCCTGCCCTCCATTCCCCATAACCTGATACATTATGCTATATATGAGAGAGGACACCATAATGCACAGGAACTTACACACACGAATTGAACTCACAGCATGGAGTTCATGTATTTGATGTTGAACTAGTATGAGAATGGGCAACATGTGTTTGGAAACAGTCTGTGGTCCAATGGGGCTCTATTTCGTTGGTTTTATAAAGAGATACATCAGCCACTGCAGGTCCAAACAGACTCCTAAGATAATGGTAAAAAAGGAACAAACCATTCCAAAATGAGCATCTTGTGTGAAATGACAGCCTTTATAGCAATCTGCCAACATCTGGTACATGACATCATGAATGCTAGTTGTTGTCTTCAGAAGGAAAATGGTTTGCGTAATCCCTCTTATTTAACTGGGAAAACTTTAATGAAGAACCACACTGTGCTGCAAGACCACATGCCTCCCAAATGTGTCTCATTGGATGCAAAGTTCATAGGATGTTTGTTGGTGCAATGATTACATTAAGAGGACAGGGGTTGGGTAAAAGTAAATGTGTACTGGAAAAATTGTGCAAACTGCATGGAGGAGTGGATGCGAGATGTTTTTTGAATTGTTCTAAATGAATTCTTGCAAGAAGCTGTGGATTGCATCTTGGGTATTTGAAAAAGTTGGTGGACACTGCTGCCTACATTGAATTCCATGTAACACAACCTATTTTCATATTTCTATTAACATCACTGTGGTAAGTTTTAATACTAGTTAATTTCCAGACAAACAGTGTCATTTATTGACATATTAGTTTGCAGAAGACAAAAGTGTGTAAAAGATATGAGGTAGCCAACTACAAATATACTGTGTGTTTCATTCTTGTAATTTCTACTATTTTGTGAAAGCTAGACTGAAATTTTCTTCAAAATTATTCTGTATTTCTTAAGTTTCATTATCTGAGACTAAATAAAAAAACTTCAATCCTGTGGTCCCTACATATCAGCAATACTTTCACACTGCTCTGTCACATGAGTTCCAAACCCTTTGGAAAACTTCTCCTTTCTGCTGTCACCAGTATGGGATACATATTTTCTCACATTCTTTTACTTTAAAAAAATATCCATTCTACTCTATTCTTAATCTCACTTTATTATCATCATAATGGATGTTTTTTAAATTCCTAAAAATGACATTTGATACATGTACAAAATTCTATATTAATTTGAATATATTTCTAATTGCACCTCAAATTCACTGATAAACAAAAGAAAGAATTAGCCTACATGATTCGTCAGCTATTCATGTAGTCTTAACTATTTATCCTGCCTTTCTTATGCAAGAACTCTTCAAAACCATATCAGATGCCTTCTTTTTCAAATAATACCAGAACAAGTTTCATTATATAAAGTGTGAACATGATTAATAAACATTAATTTTTGTTTTTCATTGGGTGTTTATTTAAGCCTGTTAGTTGTCTTTAGTATTAATGTGCAGTCTATAAGGAATCTCCTAACTGCTCTTCATCTGTTGGCATAATTTGACACTGCATTCAGCTGCAATTTAACAATGATTACACTATGTGCTCTAGTGAATAACTAATGTAATTTTAATTAATCCTACCCTTTTTATGTTTGACTTATTTAATTAATTCTGCTTTATAAAGTGATTTTGGCTTCACTGATCAGTCCAATTATTTGCATGAATCTGTAGAATGTGAAAATTCATGCATTATGGTCAAACGGCTTCTGTGATTGGAACAACAGTAACAACAGTAGCAATAAATATAACAACAACAACAAATGAAAAAGGAAACTGTTTCTAAGGCTTTGTTTCACTTCACTCTTCAAGAAGTATTCAACATCCCAATTTTCTAAGGGGATTTCTTTTTATTCCTTTTCTAAAAATACATGTACAAGCTTTGCCATCATACCTCATAATCTTTACTTCGAATTTCACGTTCCAAATCCCATTTCTGACCTTCGCACAGATAAACACGATCATAATACTCCTTCACGATAGCCTTGAGTTGTGCTAGAAAATCAAATTAGCAATTACAGTTTAACAGGTGTTACTTCTGTGTGACGCTTATAGTGGGAGGGCTAAGAGGCTACAGGATGAAAAGTACATTTCATATATCCTAGAATACTCTTCAGACTCTGTAAATAATTTTGGAAACAGGAAACAGACACTCATTGGTGTGCATGGCCAGAAGCCTCTCATGTATGTCCAAAAACTCCAGACTTCATATTTTTGTATAATATAGTGTTTTGTAATAATGTAATTGTAGAATGTGTATACTGTGCTAAAAATTTTACACTTTGATAACGACACTGGTCTACACAGTATGACCGAAACATATGCTCCAGTGAATAAAATAAATTTTAGAAAATAAAAATGACAAATAAATAATAATTAAAAGCTGCCCATGTATTGTGGCAGTCAACATAAACTTGAAACACGACCTTGTTAAAGTGTATTGCATAAGGAACGATCACATAAAAATGAGGTATGCCTCATCATGTTTTATATGATCTTTCCTCATGATGACCACTTAAACAAAAGCTTATTATGATTAAGCAAACAAATCATATTAAAAAAACAGACTTACCAATTTCATGTTTGTTATGTATTGTTATTTTCAAATTATCAGAATTCTGTAACTGAAATACAGCTTGAACATCTGGGAGATAAAGCTCTGAACATTAAAAGAAAACAATGGAAATTCCACTTAACCTTCATGTAAAGAACTCTGAATGAGAGTAACAATTACTGTGATGTATTAAACTCCACAGCATGGAAGCATCAGTAATTTCCTTGCACATGTTCAAAGCTTTACCTCTTATCCACACAGTGCAATTAGGTTCTGTAACATATTCATATGCTACAGGAAAACCCATTTTGTTATCAAATTAATTGCAGTTGTGACTAAATTTAAAAAAAAAAACTTCTTATTTTAGATTTGCAAACGTAAAATAAATCGTGCAGTATTGAAAATCAATTAAAAGTTATGAATATATAAACAGAAATAGAGGAAATTCGTTAACTTGTCAGAAGAATATAAAATAAAATATGAGTCTGGAAGAAGAAATAAGCTGAAAACTAATTTTGAATAAAAACTTTGGGCTTGAATTACCTCCTTATCTTTGAAATTTAATAATATTTCAAGATCGTACGCATCACTTGCAAGTTTCATTAGTCTGTCGTAGTACATTTTGCAAACGCTCACGAGTTCAGCTAAAAGCAAACAAAAACACACACAGATTTATAAGGTGTCTACAAAGCGAAGGGCCACTGTTACTGGACTATCGCATATGGAACCAGAATTGCATAATGTTTTGTAATGTAACTGATTTCAGTGAGAACTTTTACTTACAGCAAAGACAAGAGTATACAACTCCTAGAGATCTGAGAATCATCTTTCATGATTCTTTTTCTGTTTGTCTAGAAATTATAAATGTCTTCTTAACATTGTAATTCTGCAAATTTTATCTCCACCACTCTCAACATACAAATGAATGTTTAATGAAAATGTTCAATATTTCTGCACCAATGTTACTCACAAAAGAGTGCCCAGGTGTTCTCGAGTGTTTGACATGGTTATGCTGGAGCTGCTACTGGCAGTACATGACCACACAAAACTGATTGCCCTTGAAGTGAACGACACGTCATTGCAAGATCCATTCCTTAAAAAGACATCCTGAATGTGACTATGCTTTCAGTATGTTTAGATAGCTCATCCAAGTCCTCATGGCAAAGAGCAGGCCCATAATTACTGCTCTGATCTAGTGCATGGGGGTAGGGGTGCCGTATGGCTTATGCATCCACAGAATGTGTACAGTAGGGTCATCTGGCAAGTAGCCTGTACTACCTGTGCCTGCCTAAGGGAAGACATTATTTTAAATTTTAAACCATGAATTTCTTTTGCCATTTAACTTTTCTTCTATAGCCAGAACATGCAATAACAGATAATGTATCTTGACCAAAAAAATTTCCATCAGGAGGAACACAATCTACAATTCTCTTTTCCATAAGCAATAGTCTCAGATTCTCATACACATTAGGTCAATTCTATAGATGGGACACACAGAACATTGCACTAATCTACAAGGATAATTTAACAAATAGAAGAATAAAAATAGATCTCTCTTTTACACTCATTTATCTTTTGCCTTCCTGTTGTTGCTGCTGTATTGCCTTGAGTTTTTTTATCTTTATTGCCAGACTTGAATAGTTGCATGTCTCCTGTGTAATGGCATTTGTTAAGTTATAAATCACAGGTGCATGGGTACATCATCCAGTGCCAAACAGCAATGCTCAATTTTCAGGTTCTTTTGTTATGTTAGTTTTTGAAAAGTATGACATACATTAAAAGTGTGTATCAATGGACATTGTTACATCTGAACATCTAGCAAATGGCATACAAGATTTATTTAAAGAAATGCTGACATTTTCAGTGTATTACACATACGTTAAGCCAATAAATGATGCTAATCAGTGACTACAATCTGAAACATGGTACCATGTGTTGTAATAACATTTCATATGACTTATCAGTTTTGAGGAAAAGCTGCTGACAAAAAATGTGTAAAAATATGCAAATAACTACATGTTTATGTTAATTTGTGCCCCAACTCAGTACAACTGAGATGATCTGAAATTGTCTTTTACATTACTAAATGATAAAAACATTAATGTCATTCACATTAAACTGAAGAACAGAAAAAGTTGAGCAAGTGAGCATTGCTAAAATTTTATGAAACATGATCTCAACAAAAAACCTCAAATTGGATGTTGCACTACAATAAGTATCATCTTTTGACCATATTTATAAAAATATTTATTTCATGTAAGAAAGAGAACAGAGTTGAATAGATATGCCAGATATTGTCAACAATAAAATGAATGCTAGCACAGGCATTCTTGCAGGGGAGCAGTGGCTGTTAGAAATTAAAATTGTAGCTAATGCACACGTCATATATAACTTTTCATTAGAAGTGACATGTGACTGCTCTACTGTTTTAATAAAATGAGTGTTTGAGAGCTTCACTATGTATAAACGTGAATGTTGTTTGTTATTTGTAAATGAAGGCAACAGCATCAACAACATTTGAATGGTTTTATTGAGTCATTAGATACTTCACAGAGTTTCCAAATGTGTCAAGTTTGTAACTCTTACATGACATGTAAAAGAGAGAGAGAGAGAGCAGGTTCTCTTTGCAGTGGAGTATACATAGCAGGACATTTACTACTATGGAATACATACAAAATGTATATCTACAGGTGGTATTACACCATTAAATAGCTGAATTACACAGGTAACATATATTACACAAAATATGGGAAAGTTCACTGGAACATGGATAAATCTGCACAAATCCAAAGCATGTAATTTAAAGGCACTTGTATGATCACATATATCTGAAATAAATAAAATTCCAGTTCACTACATTAGAAAAGCATTATTCACAATAGGTACAGGTAAACATGTCAGGGCTAGGATGATGTCACATAGATGACTAAGGGGATTTTTGTTTCTGAATCAAACTGCATATCATGGGGGCAATCACTACTTTGGTTAAACAGATGATCTAGAATTCTACATATTTGCTCAAACAACATGGAAATTGTAATTAATTAATATACAAGCAACCCAAAGGGTCATAAACAACAGTAAAATAAGGAGAAACACAGCATTTGGATATTAACTACCATTTCTAATCTCCAGGGTCTTTTACAGGATGGTTATCACTATACTCACCAGTTGCAGTAATGCACTTATGAAGTAAACAAGCACACAGTATATGGGTCAACAATCCATTATGAAACCAAACTACAGGTAAAGCAGTTACAACAGAATAATGTCACTTAAAATTTTCAAATGCCTCAATGACTGATTATAATCCTTAGTTTAGACTTTGAAACATTATGTTACTGCAACTTATTCATACTTCCACCAGACATAGCCACTTATACAAAATCTGAAGGAAACTAATGTTTTCACAGTGCATGTTTTTTCAGTCTTTGATGCTCAGAATTTAAATGGTATAATTTTTTATCTAGTCCATAACTTTTTACTGAATTCATAACTACACAGGTAAGTACAGTAGACTTTCTGTACCTAAGAAGGCCCAATGTTTCACTTTCATGTTGTTTACATTAATAACTCTACAAAAAAGCTTTTCTAATGCCGTGGAATACCAAAAAGAGTGTACACACTTTGAATGAAACTTTTTTTACTTCTACAAGTAAATATGGTCTTCGTTATTAATAATAGTTTATAGTCAGACAATGAAACAGAACTTAGGTAGAAGTTTCTATAGTGCATAATAACATTTCACCAACAATGAAACATACTTTTCAATGCAGTAAAGAGACACAAAATTGTAGTTCAAGACCAGATTTGTTTTATATGTGTTTGTCAGAATACTTATTTTCACTTTTGCAAATGAACTATAATGAAATTGAGAACTGCTTTACCAAATTTCATACTTAGAAAGCATGTGAGCAGGAGTGAATAGAGAAAGAAACCATAGCCTAGTGATATTGAAATGGAAATAGAGCACTCAGAAATATCGTTTATGAATGCATAATTTATGCATGAAAGTAAAACCAGACCATTCTTTTACTTCCATGGAACATGAACTACATTAACAGGTGAAATAGTAAACTATGCATGGATACTGGACAATTATAAAAGAGTAGACACTACTGGAAAGTGAATTAACATGCATTGTTCCTTTAGAGTATGTTCAGAATACAAAATCTTATATTTCTTCCTAAATCTTCACTGATATGTAACACCGCATGTAAATATTGAACATTTAACAACTGGTAATTTTTTTAGTGTGCTAACACATTATAGTTTTTATGTACACCTCTATTCCAAACAGGTCTGAGGGACAGTTAAGTAAAAATGTCTCAAAAGTGATATTAGAGTAAAAGAAAAATGATATATGTTTTGGTATGTGTGACATGTCAGTCACTCATAAAAAAATAACTATTCTAAAGGCTGACTCTATTTGAATAGTGAATAATTCAAAATATTTAAAAGCCTGGAACATGTAGTGATAATATCAACAAAAAATTAAAATAATGAATAATACACTATAAATGTGAAACTACACATTACTGATCAAAACAAAGTGTGTAACTAGCAGCCATTACTATGTTAAAACTTAAGAATAATCTGCAATAAATAAGCATTTATAAAATAGTTTATTTAACATTAGCTGCAACTATGTCATTAAGCAAATCTGTCAGTAATGCTCACTAATGCCTAAGCATTTTAACAGCTGTACTGATACTATAAATCTTGCCTACAGCTGAATACTGTGGGACCAAAAGACAAAATTTTTTGAAGTGTCTCACTTTTAATATCTGCTTCTCCTAGTAGTTTGTAATAATCACATATTATATTGCAACCAGATTACTACAACCAATGCAGACTGTAGATAGGACTAACTCTGTTTGTTGCTAACGTCAGAGAGAAGCAGAAATCAGGCAATATGACTTGATGAAGACTCAAAAACAAGGCATTTCATGAATAATGAGGAAAACACTTGTTATCAAAACTGTAAAAGATGAGTTAAGATTGGGAAAAATGTGATATAGTACGTGACACTAACCCAGAGATCCTGGAATAAATGTCGCCACCACCACTATGACTTTGAGTTCAAATGTCTGGAGAAGTAATGGAACTAGAACAGGAAATATGAGTAAAAGGGTCAAAGAGAGATCCATAATTTTGTATGTTTGTGTGGCTCAATGCCATTGTCGGTAAGTGTCAGACACAAATCTGAAGGTCCGCGATTGAACACTCAGTGAGTTCTAGGATTCTTTTCTGTCACTTATCACTCCTCTCCCCTATGGCAATAATTAAAGAATGGAAAGTCCAGGATGGACTATTTTGCTATGGCAATAATTTGTATATGTGAAAAATGCCAAGGTGCATCATGATTTTGAGTCCATGTGTATGTCCACATGTAACTGGCTGTCAGTTCAAGGCCTAATCAAAGCAAGTATGTTCCACATTCCATAAGACAATGCTTAATAAAGCACTGTTATGTTCAAACCAACCTTTGCACTGAGGGTAGCTTATACTTCTTATGTATGTCAACAATATCTCATGTGTTCTTCATTCAGCATTATGTATTTTTGTCTTTGTTCTTCACTAATATAATCTGCAATTTTAAGTCTTAAATTATGTGTTTAATTAAAAAAAAGTAACTGAATGTTAAAAATGGCATATGCTCTACTTAGCGCCAAATAGAGCAAATGTTTTTCATGAAAAATTTTATGCATTAAATTTGAAAAGTGCAAATGTTTTGGAAAAATATTAATTCCATAAAATATTTATGAAGAATTTAATTTAGCTTTGGTGTATTAGTATTTTAATAACCAATTTTTGCTTCTATGCCTCTGTATATTTTATAGCCTATATTTTACTGGTGTGGATACTCCTTACTGACTTCAGTGCTGTCAGTTGTTTTTGCATTAACTCTGATTCAACAAGAGTCTGCTACCCAGCATTAAACTGTGTTGAAAATCCCTTAGACATATTATTACTTTCCCGTTTCACTGTAAATATGAAATTGTTTAAGACAAGCAACTGTCACACATTACTTATGTATGGAAGGTTGTTTTTCTTGGGTAATTTGAAAAACTATAGGTGCTGTTTATAATGATACTTAGTGGACTCTGACTAACTATACAATTAAAAAATGTTGAATGTCTAAAATATAAAGTGACAGGAAACAGCAGTTTCTTGGCATGCACTATGACAATCCATTGGTTGATCTGAGATCAGTTCTGAGATGATATAGGAAAGAAAACAGTTAACTGTATTTTCTTCTTCAAATCTTAGAAAGTTGATGAATTATAAAAGAAAGAAACAGAGTGCTACCATAGGCACAATGAGATCTAGTACACACATCTTAATGGTACAAAGAGATGTTACAGAGCAATACATTCCACCTGGCCAGAAAAAGGCTTCCTAACATTGTTAATAAATACCCAAAGAGAATTTCTGATGTTTTGTGTGGAATCACAGCCCTAAATGAACTCATACAATGGATTAATAGACTGATTCATGCTTTCTGTCATCAGAAGGCTGTCACTAGAATAAAAACAGCTTAGTACATAATTTAGTAGCAGAATGTGAATATGAATTTCCTTGGTGTCAAAATTTGTTAAAAAGTGGTATGATTTTGCCTTTTGATCCTCCAAATCTTTACTACTGAAAGTGCTGCATACACAATTTGAAGCAATGGATTCCATTTTAACCTAATGATATCCATGCTCAGCTCTTATGCATAAAATCTGTATAATCCAGGAGAAAAATATGTTACTGTTGTTTAATGCACCATGTACTGTTCTGTTGGGTGAAAGAAAGGCATACCTAAAAGCAATTAAGATGATAATGTCAGCAAGCAAGCTGCAATAGAATATTAAATCTCTTCACCTTATGTACAGTTTACCTGAGTATTTTTTTGGTCTTCAGTTAAATAATGTACATCTAATATCCTATTTTTGTGTATTCCTGCCTTTAAATTTCAAAACTGACATTATCATCTACTGCACAACATTCTTCTCCTGGATCTCACTCATGCTTTCATAAGAGCTGTACACACCTCTAAGTCCTTTTTTGCCACTTCGTACTCGAGGTCTAATTTATCTTCTTCTAAGTTCACGATGCGTTTGTGGTAAGTGTTGATGATGGATTTCAGGGTTGCTATGACACAAAATATCTGATATAACTGGCAAAGATTTACAGTTTTATGTGCAAGCCTTTACAACAGTTGCATCACATACATGGGACATTAATGCATTCATTATGATATTTAACTGGCATATGACGACAATGTGAAGTAGTAATTTATGGCTCTCATGAAATTTAAGTTATGGCTGTTGTTAAATAAATCTAGATTGTGTTCTAATTGCGAGGTCTGTATACATGTTACCCAAAATTGCATTCAAGTGTTTTTGAAACACAAGTACCTCATATTATAATTATACATACTCTTCTTTTCACGTGCTGTAGACATGATTTGTTCCACTCTATTACAACCATTCCTTCCAAGGTATCCAATACTGTTATCATGACAAAATCACATATTAAACTATAACCACACAAATAATTGTTGTTGGCAAATTGTGGCATCTGATTGTTGAGATATATATGTATATAACAGAATAGTTCATTAGATCTTCTCTGTTAGTATGCAAATAAAAAAAGCAGTTGTGACACAGGGTTAATGATGAACATTTACATTGCAAATGGTAAGCCGTTTCTACTAAGATAGATTCTTGCTACAAGGAAGTGCACATTTTAGATTTTAAGTCTTCATACCGAATATGTGGAGACTTACAGATTTCTATTTTTTCCCCTTTTGTGACAGTGAGATGTGGCTACATTAGAGCAATACTGATTTTTAAAGGTCAGTTAAGTTGCTGCCAACTATTATGATTGTACGCTCTACAGAATTATGATTACACGCTCTACAGAATGGATCTCCTTTGTGAATGAAGGGAATACGTGATAAAATGAAACAATAAACACATTATAGCACATTATTTTGAATGTGTTGCAGGTTCAGGCTAAAAATAAAAATAGTAATAACACAAAATAAAAGGAAAAAAGGGTGCACAGCAGAAAAAGCAAAATCAAATACAGAAGAAGAAATGCACTTACAGAATCTGCAGAAAAATGAATTTACAAAATTAGTTTTAACTTCTGAGTTCCACACTGAGAACTGATGCTGAAAACTACACATATAGCATAAATGTTAGGATGCAGCTTTAGCATCAAAACCTTGCTGTGTTAAGAATCAAAACACCAAAGCATTTAATTTGTATAAAACTAGCTTACACTGCCATTTTACACCATTCTTGTATTAATAAGTTGTATAGTTACAGAAGTATTTACATTAATGTAAGCACTCCTATGAGATGAAAATTCTGTGAAATACTAGAAAAGAGCAGGATGTAAAATGGAGCAATATTTTTTGGGGGACATGAAGAAAAAAGTTTTGTTAAAACACATTAAATGAAAGTATTAACACAAAGACTAATATTAAGGAAGTCAGTGTTGGAAGATGAATAACTGAATGATGGAAACTGAATAACTTTTGCCTGTGTTTTTGTTATTTTTCACTACCTCAAAGTCTTTCTTTTTAACTGCATACTCCAGATCAAACTTTTCATCTTCCAGCTTCTGGATTCTAGCGTGATAATCCTTGAGCACACGCTTAACTGTATCTGTAGGAACATGAAGAAACAAATGAGTTGTATGGTGCTAAGATACTGATGTTACCTCTAGAGACATTGGTCTTTGTGGTGAGAAAGACTTACATGATCACTTTGATCACTGAAAATTGTAAACAAACAGTAAAAAGGTGGAGTGTTCCATGCAAAATCTGAAAACAAATGTCTTGTGGGGGATAATGAAATATTCAATTAATGGTCTAGACCCTCAAAGTTGAGTAACAAATGGAGTACCAAATGTTTAAATTGACTAGGAGAAAGAAAGGTGTTGTAGAGATATATATGCATATAGCACGAGTGCCGTACTCCTCCCAGTGAGGAAAGTAAATCATAATTGAAACAGAAGAGATGTTACCTAAGGGAATGAGAGCCATTTACAATCTTTATTCATATATATAAATGTTTAATGTAGGTGTGAATACCTGAAGAACACTCAACCACACTTGTGCCTGAATAGTTAAAAAATACATGCTAAAATGAATTTTTTAAATGATCTTTTTCTCTTAATAATTTTGCTACACTGATTTAACTGTGAACATGAATACTGAGAAACATTCACCTTCTTTGAGACCCAGCACCACTAGTGTACTGGACCCAGTACAAGTATACATTCAAATGTACTGCTGGGAAACTGAAATGTGTATACAGAAAGAAACTTCCAAAATATCTACTGGTTTCATTGATGACTGGATGACTTCTTAGTTTAATTTAAATACTGGAAAGAAAACTTTTCAACACATTACAAATCAATATGTGTAAAAATATGATTATTAACTTAATTTTATGGGCATTTTCACAAAGTTCATATCCAGAAAAAAATTTGATATTATATAAAAATTCTGTGCATATGAACATAAGATCTTGTAACATAGTGATCTTTTCCATGTAGTTAAATTATTGACATATTGTCCTGTAAATTTGTATGGACTCAATTTTCCTCTCGAGCAATAAATCAAAGAACTCTGAATACTGCAGATTTAGATGCCATGTTTGACACCAACATAGAGTTTAAACAACACATCAGCAACAAGAATATTTTAATGTATGTTGAATGGAATCTTGACATATAAGAATTTTCACATCATGATGTCTGTGCTGACTGAATCTATACGTTAATTAGAAATTTGAACCAGGATCTTTTTATTTAGTTTGTTATGCCTTACTATTTCAAACTTCTTGTACAGAATACAGATATGGACTCAAAGGTTTAAAAAAGTTAAAGATCCAGTTTCAAATGCAGGCAGTATACACAGTTTTTAACAGCTGTGAAGATTCATTCAGCACACAATCTTCTGCAGAATAACTCACTGACGTCTGACTAACAAAAGTTTTTCAAGTGATGGCTGTGCTCTCATTTTTGGCTATATGAGTGCATAAATTCATGTAACATATATGCTAAAGAAGCCATGTCACTGGAGATTTCAGAATTGTTTAATTATGCCAATAATGGGAAAATACTGGCAACACAAATGACCTATTGACTCTAATGTGCACCAGAGAAATGCGTATTGACATTATGACAGTATACTTTCATACCTTCATTGGCTTCATCAACGTTCTTTGGTTTGCCACACCGCTCCTCAATGATTCTCCTCCTCTCAGCTGCTTTCCTTTCTTGTTCTTTCTTCAGTTCTTCAGCTGCTTTCTTTCTCAGCAGTAACTGTTGTCAACAGTAAAACAAGCCATTGAAAGCACAATTTACATGATTGAGATGTGTACATCATGTCTTGAGGTGGACAATTTCTCTTGATTTATATTTTAAACAGATGTTAATGTAAATATATATATATAATAGAGGGAAACATTCCACGTGGGAAAAATATATCTAAAAAGAAAGATGATGAAACTTACCAAACAAAAGCGCTGGCAGGTCGATAGACACACAAACACACACAAACATACACACAAAATTCTAGCTTTCGCAACCAATGGTTGCCTCGTCAGGAAAGAGGGAAGGAGAAGGAAAGACAAAAGGATATGGGTTTTAAGGGAGAGGGTAAGGAGTCATTCCAATCCCGGGAGCGGAAAGACTTACCTTAGGGGGAAAAAAGGACAGGTATACACTCGCACACACACACATATCCATCCACACATACACAGACACAAGCAGACATTTGTAAAGGCCAATGTCTGCTTGTGTCTGTGTATGTGTGGATGGATATGTGTGTGTGTGCGAGTGTATACCTGTCCTTTTTTCCCCCTAAGGTAAGTCTTTCCGCTCCCGGGATTGGAATGACTCCTTACCCTCTCCCTTAAAACCCATATCCTTTTGTCTTTCCTTCTCCTTCCCTCTTTCCTGACGAGGCAACCATTGGTTGCGAAAGCTAGAATTTTGTGTGTATGTTTGTGTGTGTTTGTGTGTCTATCGACCTGCCAGCGCTTTTGTTTGGTAAGTTTCATCATCTTTCTTTTTAGATATATATATATATATATATATATATATATATATATATATATATATCTTTACAAAAAAAAGATAGGAAAACAAAAACTACCTACTCTGAAACTCAAATGTGAACATGCTCTAATTTCATAAGAAAAGACGTGTGTGTGTGTGTGTGTGTGTGTGTGTGTGTGTGTGTGTGTGTGTGTGTGTGTGTGTGTGTGTGTGTAGAACATAAAACTGGTACTTACCCTCAGTTTCTTCTTCCTCTCTGGAGTCATGAAACCTTTCTTAGCCTTCTTGGCTTTAGATGCCTCCTCGAGCCGCTTGCGCACTTCTGCGCGCTTGCGGTCGATTTCAGCCTGTTTGGCTTTCTTTGCCTATTGGGAAATAAAAATTACTCAGTTATGGTACACATAACAAATATTCTAGTTTGGATTACAGAAAGAACATAAGACTATTTGTAATGATTGTTGACTGATTACATCTTGCTTATTAAAGATATTGCTCTGTGATGTACTTATCACTAAATTAATTATTCATCAACCTTGGATGAATAATTTTGTCTTTTTGGTACAAACAAATTTGATCAGTAACACAGATGATGTTAATTGGAAAATATAACATTAGTTGAAGTTGGTGAAATATAAGCTTATATACATTGCATTGGAAGGTTTGTATGGGCTAGTTACTGCTTAATATAGAACCGATGGAAAATGTAAATGGTGGTAGGTACTCAAGGACATGTTTTTTAAGGCACACAGAATTGTTTTGTAAACCTAGCTGTCAATTTAAGTGTTCAAGATGGCAAATGGGACTTAGATACTTAGTTTCAGCCAATTATTTCCATGCCTTAGATAAGGCAGCCAATAGGCCTATCTGTTTGTTGGTATGTTTCATTATGATTATGAGTTCTGTAGGAATGTTACAAATTTTCTCAGTGAACATGATGGCCATTTAATTTGTAAAAAATGGAGGCCATCTTCTTCCTTTGGATTATATTTGTGCATGCAGCTGTTATTTTCCAGTTGTGACCAGTTCTTAACAACAATCTTTATGATTTATACTCAGATGGGAATGGTGACTAACAGATTACCTTGTGCAAATTTCTAATATTTTAGAAGTGGTTAGAGGTGATAATGATAATGAACACTGTGTCAAGTGAGATGGCAGTAGACATACCCAATGTCACATGAAATGTACTTCCTTAAATACAAGGCAAGAGAAACTGTGTTGTGTGCTATAGACATGTTATATTGACACTGGTCAATGAGTAGTAGGTATACCAAAGGGGCAACAGAAGGATGTTTACACAGTACAGAGGTAACAAGAAAACATGAGTTAAGAGCTGTACACATTTGAATGTTACAGCTACAATTACATTATGCTAGTCTTAAGGGAGATGTGTTTCAAAATGGCTGGAGCATGCATCAATTTTCAGCAATTTATTCTGACATTTTGCTCTTACTTTTGTGCAACAGTGTTCCTGAGCATTCTGTAAACATTTACATGAGTGTTATACTTCTGAATTTTCTTCACTTAATTTTTTTTATGTTCATTTCTTTATGATCAGATAACTTTAGTCAAGAATCAAAAATTTTTTGTCATTTACTATTTTCAGGACTGTATAACAATGGCTGGTCAATTTACATTAAGCATAGTTCTGGCTGAAATAATATATCAAAATCCAGCATTCAGAAATTAAAATTAAAGTTGATACAGTTCTAAGTTTTTTTAGAACTAAGAATTTGAGAAAAACGCATTTCCATTTGTATAAAAAAAGATCCGTTCAGGTACACTTCCTCAGCACAGAAAGAGAATAAAACTTGTTGTTAAACTAATGGCTGTAATACTAAAGTTCCTGGCTTTTGATGCTCATTAAAAGTTTTGTTTTTGTTTTTAAGTATCTTTTTTTGGAATTGCATTCACACAAGCTATATGGTTGTATATATTTCATCCTTAGTGGCTGTAATAAAAGTCTTTTTTATACCATACATGTTTCACTTTATTTCAAATTATCTTCAGTGATCAGATGTTTTGCTTATTAGTGTATGGAAGAACGAACATTAAGAATGTAGCAGGAAGCAAAAAATCTGACCACTGAAGATGCTTTGGAATACAGTGAAGCACTTATGGTCTAAAAAAGTCTTAGTACAGCTGCAAAAGATGGAATATAACCTATATTACTTCTTTATAAGCAATTTTCCACAGATGCATTACTCACAGCAGTGGATATACTTTTAAATAATTTGGTCACATTCACTTCATACTTATTTTCAGGAATATAATTGCTTCTGCAGTTACATTATGGGATATGTTACCACAATGGCAGAAGATAAAGAATCCATGAAAAGTATATGCACTACCGGCACATAAGGAAAATTATTAATATGAAGGATCTAACATAAAATTTATTTATTTGTTCCATCTTTGAGCATTCTGCATGCTATTGATATGTTGTAGAGTAATTTTTAGTTGCAGGACTAATAGTGCTGGAGTTTCTAAAAGTACTTAGGCTAGGAAACTTTTGTTTGACTTATCAAATGGGTTATTCATATTTTGTTCTGGTATTTCGTTTGTTAGTAATGATAGTAAGATCCAAAGGAAAAGCTTCATCCTCATGGTCCCAAATTCTGTACATGCCTCCTCAAGACGCTTTCTCTGAAAGGAAAAAGAAAAGCTAGTCAGTAAAGGTGATTTGCATTATAAAATACAAAGACAACACAACTGAAATTTCTGAAATGAGTTCTGTTCTCCAATCATTTCAACATATACAAAAAATTAGAAGATTTGAAGTTTGATTCCAATGATAATTATCTGATAGTAATTCGAAAATATTGCTTTTCAGTTAACAAGTCTTCGTGCATACAAAAGATTAACTGATGCAGTTAGGTATTACCAACAAATGCAAACATATTTCAGTTACTGTATTTAAGAGGCCTTTTCCATTACCAAAGAATTTAAAATATCACATGAGAAAATAGTTAGTTAAATTATCAGTTCATGACAGAGCATAATAAATAAAGAAGAACTATTTACAAAAGTTCTTAGATTGAAACGGATGTCAGGAAAGATAAAAAGAAGGAGTGAGACACATATATTTTAATGTACAGTAATTTAGCTTATATTGTGTTTATAATACATCACTGCAAGCCTTGTCTTATTTAAAGACTAGACTGGCAGATGAGCCAATTTATATGCAAGATATAAATTTAATTTAATATTTCTTTACTGTTTTAGCAAAATTAGCAATGCAAAATTGGAGAGCATACTTAAGAGAAGTGAGTGTACTTAAATGAATCAAAATAAACATTTCAAAAGAAAAATTAACCCTGAGTCACATGATGCATGCCTGTATTTTCTTATTAACAGAAAATTCACTGGATGAACAATGTTATGATGAAAGTCTTCACAAACTTACAAAAAAAGCTCTCACATTTTTCTTCAAAAATGGCAGAACCTCTAGTGGCATTATAACACATTACCCTACAATTTCTTTGTATACCAAACTAAATTGAAATATGTGACCTGAAATTTACTTAAAGCTGCATCATGTGTCTCTACACATTGTCTTTAATAAATGAACAGTTACATTTTGCATGTCTGAAAGACAAAAACAGTTACATGGCAAACATGTAGTGTGTTATTTTGTTACGTATATGTTTCATAATGTGGCTTACTGTCTTTCTTGAAAGTTCACCAGTTCTTCATGTGGTTCTGTAGGACCTATAAGATTGCTATCAGTAGCATGAATATATTTTACACATACTTGACAAAAATTTCTGATCTGTGAAAATCCATTATTGTTGTCTGATTTTATGGGAAAAACATATTGAGAAATAGTAAATCATTTCAGATTTACAAGAATGTTGTGAAAAACATTATGTTTCAAACAACAGGAATTATGCTCATAGAGAAATAATCATTGAAGAGCTATGTAACATGATGTTACATCTACCATTTTTCGGCTCTGATATGCCACACATAATAATTTATGTTGTTAATATATGATTTTGTTGTTGAAAGGTGAAATCTGAAGGAAGGTATTTCTTTGAAATGCTTCATTGTGTATTGCTGACAATAACTGAAATTTATGAAAAGAAGTAGGCCTAAGGGTGAAATAACAGTAAATTCTTTGCTTTCACCAATACTGGTAGTCGTCATAAGTGTAGTTTAGTAAAGGCAACATGCAAAGGGCACACAAATACTGTACCTTTGTTTCATTTTGTATCTTGTTTCACTGCACAAATGAATGCACCAATGAGACGATGTCCATCAGTAATTTTGTTGTACACAGCAGATGATACCATGAAAAAAAAAAAGATTAGAAAACCAATTTATTTTTGTTTGATGAAAACATGTAATTATTGGAAAATAGAAGCTCCCATATTTCATTATATAAAACTTAATGAAGTTGAATTATACGGATCTGTACATATGCACAACTATCGTTAACACACATAAGACACAAATATGTATGCCTCATAGAAGAAATTAGCAAGAAAGGTTTAAATTTGTAAAGTAGGGCCCATTGGTGTTTGTACTTGCTAACAAAAATAAACAAAAACTGATTTTATTACCCGTGTCCTGAAAGTCCTTTGGGAATACAAAAATTGTTTGTAACTCACCTCACCTCATCGTCCGCCATGTTTGATCACGTGACTTTTCTTCCTAAACCTAAAACAATTGGAACACCATTGATTAAAGAAGAGAAATTTACATTATAAATTAACATGCTGAATGAAATCAACAATTATCTTCTAGCATAGTGGTCAATAGAAAGTACTTCTTTGGTTAAAAAAGTTAATATGTCTGAAAGAATTGAGAGATCTAATGCTGAATTATTGTGGCTGGTATACACTGGTGTCCAAAATTAAAGCAACAAACTGCTATTTCCCCATCCTGTGTCCAATTCATGATATAATCATTCAAAATGTCAATAGATATCATTACATTAGTGTTCTGCATGGAAGATGGCATTCCAATCAATGGATAACCATTCCAGCAATGATGTCAGAGCACGTACCAAGTGGGATGGTGTTTGCAGTGTAGTCCCGCATCCACAATCACTTTGCACATGGGCACAGGTTGTGCAGTATGGCACAGGCAAGATGCCTACAGACACTCTGCTCTGGAGGGCTGCAGGAAGAATAGAAGCAGGAGAGTTGTAAACTGATGTGGCCCGATGACTTAATGTGAATTGTTCTGTTGTTCCTCAGATAAGGAGACAGTTAATAGAGACTGAATCTGTATCTTGGAGACCAGGAGTGATATCAGAAGGAGTGGACCATTATTTGGCTGTAAGGGCATGAGGGTACTGGCTTAGTACTGCACTGCAACTGGCATCTGTCCTCACAGCATCCCATGGAGATGATGTATTGAGGCAAATGGTATACAGAAGGCTTCAGCAGGGTGGCCTTTATTGTTGAAGACCTGCTGTATGTTTACCTCTGGCATGTCTTCACAGAAGGAAGTGTCTACAGATTGGAGCAGTCAACACGCAACCTCGACAGTTGAACAGCAGGCCAATGTTCTTTTCGCAGATGAGTCCCAATTTGGTCCGGAGAATGATTCTTCATGGATTCACATCTGGAGTGATGTGAAACATGGTTCTGGGACCTAAACATTGTAGAAAGAGACTGATATCAAGGAGGATCTCTAATGGTGTAGGCAGGGATTATGTAGACCACTTGTATGGGTGAATCAGCAAAATTTAACTGCTGTCAGGTACCATGAGATCTTGCGATCTCACGCATGGTGGTTGCAATATGCTGTGGGCCCAGACTTTGTATTGATGGACAATAATGCTTGACCTCATAGAACACAGGTGGTCGATGTTTTTTTGAAAACAGAAGACACTGCACACATAGTGTTGCCTGCTCGCTCTCCCAATTTGAATCCCATAGAGCATGTCTGGTATGCACTAGGGAGATGGGTTGCATCATGTCAGCATCCACCAACCACTCACCAAGACTTGTGAGCAGCTATGTAGGATGAATGGGTGTTATTACCTCAACATGAGATTGAGGACATCATTTACAGCATGTGCCATTGTTTGAGGCCTGTATTGGGGCCAGAGGTAGTCACATCCCATACTGAGCACATTAACCAGTTGTCAGAATGTGTGGGCAAATCTGTTAAGTTGGAAAAATTTTAAGAGCATTTTTATCTACCATTATGCATCCTGCAGTTGATTATGTTCTGTATTCTTTTCATTTTTTCTGCTTTACTATCACCTGTTTATATTTTTTGTGTCAAAAATAAACACAAACTTGCAAAATTTCTGTTTGATGCTTTAATTTTCATCACCAGTATAATAAATGACAAAAATCACAATTTCTACCACAGAATTTCTGTTACAGTGGTTTCAGATGATGCTCATTTGTACCATGTTCTAATAATAAGATAACTGTGACATTATGATGACTGTTCTTTCTAGTTTTTCTGTGTGCATACTAAATCAGTGTTGAAGTTTGGAAATCATGTACTATGTGCACTAACTGATTAACATTACCTTTTCAAAAGATAATAATTTGTCATTGATTACTATTAAGATATCATTTATTTATACGAAAATTAAGTACATTTAACATCTGTAGATTCAGGCATAGTCAAAAACTCTTTTTTTTTTTTTTTTTTTTCTTCTAATATGAAGATGGAAACTTCGTATTGACTCATCAGTGACAGTATGCTATGTGTGGTCTTTGTATAGTGTCAATCCTATTCCTGAAAATACAATCCACAAGTACATTAATGAACAAATCAAATTGCTGTGCATTAGATATAAGAATTTGCTGAATTTCAGCAACATTACAGAATTTAGTGCATTGTCTTTCATAAACAGGAAGACAGAAGATTAGGCTTTAATGCCCTGTTGACAAAAGTGTTAGTAGTGAGCACAAGCTGTATGAGGAAGGAAATCAAAGGAAGCATCCCAACATTCACCTCAAGAGATTCAGAAAAAAAATTAAATCTGGACAGCTGGATGCGGTTTCGAATCACCATCCTCCTGAATGCAAGTTAAGTGCCGTACTAGTATGCTACCTTGATTGGCCCTTTCTTGAATATGATGTGTGAGAAAATACTTGTGGAGTTATCAACAGTTGTACATAACTATAATTGTGCCAATGCACAACTTGTTTATGTGGTCTATGTTCAGGAAGACTATTATGACAGTAACCTGTGTTTTACATTTGGTTGTATCACATTTGATGAAAATGTATTTTTGATCTCTTAATGTATACAATGTTTTTAACCTGTGGAGATGGTTGTAGTAACTAAAACCTGTGGAGAACACCCATACAATAGTACAGTTGATGTCATGAATATACTTTTTTCAACATATTTGTTACACTGCAGGTTCAGCATACATGAACAGTTTGCACTGATATCATTACCTTTGGTGGATTTCATCCACAGTGATCAGATTATGGTATTTCACTGCATATAAATCATTTTATATGATTTCTTTTCTTTCCATTCGTCCCAGCATTATATCGGTCAAGGCTTTGGCAGTAAGAGAGGCCTGTGTTCTGCATCTTGCATTCCTTTACATTTGTGTTCTTTGGTATGGGACCATGACTGTCATAAGAAAGTCTGCTGGTCAATCTTTAAGTTATTGAGGACAATAATAACTATTGTAACGCAACAATTTCCAACAAGCTTTAAGAACGGAGTGAAATTTACATATATCAATGTTTCCTAATAATATACAGCTGGTTTCACTCTTTTTTAAGTGATATGGATCAGAATGTGGATTTACACTGCAAGATATCAGGAAATGAGTTTGCATCTGATTTATGTACTGTAACTAGTGGCAGCCCTCACCTCTCCCTCATATATACTCATAAGCAAATGAATTACAGACAGCTGCAGTGCTGTAGAGAGAGCTCTCACATCACAATGGAATGTGAAGTAATTGTGTATCATGTGAGTGAGCTGTTGTCAAGCCTCATACATACCAACATTACAGTTAACAACAGGATGGGCAAGATATGTGATACCCATTTCGTGAACATGATTGCAATCAGAGTGTAGGTTCTTGATGCGTGGGCAAGCAATCTCAAGGGTTGTGCAGGCTAAGCGCTTTTTCTGTATCTCTGTGCAATAGTGTACTGCGGTTATCTCAATTCACTGCCAAGTCAACAGTGTGTTGATGAAAGGCTGCATTATGACAGCTGATAGACAACCACTGTGGAGCAGATCACTTAGCAAATTAATGCTGCACAGCAACAGTTGGTGACAACCAAGCATCCAGAACCACTTCCTCACTGTGCAGACACCACTGCCCATACATGTAGCTCTGCTTATCATACATCATATGGCAGAGACAGCAGCATGGACACAGGAAAACTGCCACTGGGTACATGGATCAAGGGAACAAGCGCCATGCACTAATGAGTTACAGTAGACACTGATGACAGAGTCCAAGTACTCTATGAACCATAAAATTCAGCGCTCAGAATCTGGAACACAGTAACTATGGTAAACTTATCTAACTTTGTGGTACCAGTATTAACGCTTGTGAATGAGTAATCCAAACAAAATGGCACTCTATCGAAAACATAACATGCATGTAAGAAATCTATACATTGTTCAACTAACCAATGATGAAGAGTGTCTAAGAATTGCAAAAAGGTTGAAGTTAAAATTCTGCGAACAATGTGGTCGAGCTACCAAATTTGGTTATAGCATACCTAATTCTGTGACCTGTGTGCTTAACTTCGCGATAATGTGCTTTATACCGTTATATCTACGGTATAGTTACACTTCAACTAGCCCACGTTTCAGCATTTGTGTCATTGTCACCAACATATGCTTAAATATTGCACATAAATACGATATCATCAGCTGAATCGATGGACTGCCAAGTTTCGTGTAACAGTCACATACAAGCACAGTGCTAAATCCAGGCACTTTTATTCCTTCCACAGCTGTAACTGTCGTTATAAGTGGTGGGTATGTCATCATTTTCCTTGTTCTTTGACTTGTGTTTTCTCTTTTCTGTTTACTGCTTGGTGGGGGCATTATCTTCTCAGGTAAAATTAAGTCTGGCGCCCTTAAAAGCTTATCAAAAGGTGGTTAATGAATTGTGTCTCATTCCAATTACCGACATAGGACTACTCATATCTGCACAGAGGGTTGGAACTTTTTGGAACTTCACCGGAAACTTATTCAATATTCAAAGGGAATGTTTCTGTTTTACTGAATGCAGATCATAGTTGAGTGGTCTATGAAAAAAATAACGACCAGATGTAACAACTGCGTTATGAGATGTCACGTTTAAATGAATTTATTGGAATATGGCGATTTGCACTCCTTGTTAATAACATATGTTTTCATTTGGTGCGCACTTTTCTGCCAACCTGCCATTAAAATGTTATCCAGTTGCCTCCTTTGATTCAAATTGAGGAACACTCTCTCAAACATATACTACGAAGCCTGTGAACACAGAATTTAGTGACAATGAAATATGTTGTAGGATAGACAACCCCCAGCTTCTTCCCCAAGTTAGACATTTTTTGCAATTGTTTGCATTTCTAATGGGGATGATATTATCAAGAACATCTTAAATACCAAAGTTTTAATTTACACTATTGCCAGCAAATCGACCATGGCTCTGGCAAAGGACAGATTTAATTACTAGCTGTCATTGGTTTGAAACTGTCTACCAACAATAATTTTCTTAGTTGTCTTAACTACACTGCCAGGTGATTAGTACACTTGGAAAGACTACATCAATTTTGATTCCGTGGCAGCACTTGCCACCTGGGGGATAGCTGATGTACTTATCTAGGTTTCAACGTTGCCCTCCGATGGATAGCGTAGCGGCATAGTCACCAGAGCTCCATCTGTGTCTATCCTTTACCAAGGAATGCTCACAGAAGGCTTTGTGTGGTGCAAACGTGTGAAGCAACCAGGCAATCATGCTCTAATGCGGGATGGTGCCTTCAGAGAATTACCACACAGGTTGGACGTGCTGTACTAGTTGTGCAACGATGCTGTTATCAGTGGTCCCGAGGGCATACTCAGGCCCATAGACGAGATTCTGGACGTCCACGCAGCATAGACGCCTGCCAGGATCGTTGTAATGTAGGGACGGCAGTCGCAGATCGTACAGCTAGCACAGCACAGGTGAGCCCAAACATGTCAACATGAGCTGTTGCGAACCAGTGATTAGCAGCGGGACTACGGTTAAACACACCTCTAGCCCGTTTCCCACTCACGCCACATCATTACGTTTGTGGTTCGACTGATGCCGCCAGAGGATCACTTGAAAGATGGAATGACGCGCCAGTGAGAAGCAGATTCTGTCTGCACGCAAATGACGGTCGTTTCCGGGGTGGCCGAGCCGTTCTAGGCGCTACAGTCCGGAACCGCGCGACTGCTACGGTGGCAGGTTCGAATCCTGCCTCGGGCAGTCTAGGGGAATGATGACCTCAGATGTTAAGTGCCACAGTGCTTAGAGCCATTTGAATTTTTGAACCCACCCCCGACCTAGGGGTGCGATAACTACAACTCTCGTTCACCTTTGTTGTTTTTGGAGGGGACGCTAGCCGGCGCTCGGTGCGCCCGTAATGTTGTTAGACCCGTTCTTTTTCTGCCCTTACAACAGGAAGGTGATGCATTATTCTAACAGGACAATGCTAGCCCAAGTACTGCTCGTGAAAGTCGACGTGCTCTGCAAGTTGTGCAGCGACTTTCATGACCAGCACGATCTCGAGACTCGTTTCCAATCGAGCACTTGTGAGACGTGATGGGATGATAAGTGACTCGTGCGACTCGTCAACCAAGTTTTACAGAACTACGTGAACAGGTCGAGCAGGCGTGGCATAACGTATCTCAGGACAGTATTCGCCATCTGTACAATCGACTGGATGCGGCGTGGATCGATACCCGGTACCTCAGAACCGCTTGTGCTATTGAACTGAAAATGTAATCTTTTATGTACTCTATATTACCTGTTGCAACAATAAATCTTGAGTGGACTGGAAACCTCTAAAAGGATGTACTATTTTTTTCTGGCGTTGTATTTCATCTAGTCTCTCGTTTTTTCAGTGACTATTATTAGATTTTTAAGAAATTTAATTTCTCTGAAAATTTTGTAAAGCATTGTTACTTTGTGAAAAGTGGAGTGAGCGAATATCTACACTTTCATATTAAGTTTAGCGCTAAATAAAGGTCCTCGGGAGAAGTTTACTTCCCGGCAGCAGGCCTATAAAGTTTGATATCATAAGAGGTGGCAGTACATATACTTGCAAGTCCTCCGAGGGGGTTTGACATCTCATGTTTTTTCCATATTGTTACGCACTCAAATATTTACTGTCACTCCTTAAAAGCTCTTCAAAACAAGAGAAATAAATGGTGGAGAGAAGTGCGTTATTGGTAAATATACAGATGGACATTGCAGTGCCATGTTGGCTGTTTCAACTGTAAATCATTGTATTCAGGATACCGGTAGTTCCAGTTCATTATCTCATCGAGAACTAAATCATGAGCGACGAAGTGCAATGGCATGAGTCTGCTGCGGTCGGTTTAACGGAACCATCGCGGCTTTCGCCTGGACTGATTTGCAGAAACCACGGGAAACCTAAACGAGGACGGCAACACAGGAATTTAAAATTTCTGGTCCGCAGCTCGCGGTCGTGCGGTAGCGTTCTCGCTTCCCGCGCCCGGGTTCCCGGGTTCGATTACCGGCGGGGTCAGGGATTTTCTCTGCCTCGTGATGACTGGGTGTTATGTGATGTCCTTAGGTTAGTTAGGTTTAAGTAGGTCTAAGTTCTAGGGGACTGATGTCCATAGAAGTTAAGTCCCATAGTGCTCAGAGCCATTTGCACCATTTTTTGAAATTTCTGTCTACCCGAATATAAGTCGGATCCCTCAACTACTGGGAACTGATGACCTCAGATGTTAAGTCCCATAGTGCTTAGAGCCCTCAACTACTACGCCACCTCTTTCGGTTATCACAGCAACTTAAAAACGTATAAATCAGGGTAGTGAAATATATACAAGTGGAACTTTACTAGGAGATAAACATGAATGCCTCGAAAGCTCGCAAATTATCAGTTGAGTTGTTTTCATGGTTATTTCAGTGGTAGCTGTAATGCATTAGTCGAGAAAGCCGGTGTTGTCATTCTTACTGGGTGCTACGCAGTCAGCTAGCTGACGAGGGTAGTTCCCCGATGCTGTCGTTCAACAGGGTGTAATAAAAAGGTACGGCCAAACTGTAAGAAAACATTCCGCAGGCGCAGTTGAAGAAAATACGTTGTATGGCCATGGGTCGAGAAATGCTCAATTTCCATGTTAGAGCTCAGTTTCTACAACTCTTCAAGACATTTATGATGGAAAACTCACAGGGAAAGAACGTATCAGCACAGTATGAAACTCATTCGCAAATGAAATGTTCAAAATGCCATCCATTAGCAAGCATACTAGCTTCAACACGCCTTCGCACTCAGTGCTCCCTAAGACTACAATCAATTACTTGAAACCATCTCCTTTCGGGACACCATCATTCTGGAAATCTCTCCCGATACCAACGTTGACACCATGCCATTACCATCTACTAATCCGTACAGCAAATGGGCATATGCCATCTTTGCATTCGAGTACACTTCCATTCTACTCTACCGGAAATCAAGTCCGTGATGAACACTAAACAGCCGCTGCTACGTGGTTGATACTACAAGAGCAAGGAAGTTATTAGTTGACCACAATATTCTTATACCTGGCAGTAAGGGCGCCTCGGTCGGTTAATCGTGAGTTTTCATCGTGGTATTTAACGAGTACACGCTGAACCACTTGGTAGTATATGCACAAGTGTCCTGAAAGCACTCACAGTGCGACGCAGTTTTCTTAATCACCGCTGTACTTGTTTACTGTAGCAACTCCGCGTGATTCAGATAACGGCCATGGTAGGCCAAGTACAATAATATTGTGGTGGTTAGCAGTAGCATGTAAACACAAACAATGAAGTGAGTCACATGTCAGCACTTCCTGCGTTCGGCTGGAACAGCAAACACTGGCGGTGAGCCTAAGAACTATAACTTACTGTGCACTCTAACCAAATGTAACCAATAGCGTGTTTTGAATATTTTACATTAGGAAACGTTTAATGTACTGCTGGTAACTCTGTTTCTATGTGTTTCCTGAAATTTTGGCTGCAACTTTTCGTTAACCCTGTACAGGGCATTCTGCTGAGGTGTCCCACATCCACGAGGATCTCCTCAATGTGGGTGTGCAGAACAAAGAATTCATTTAATCTAATCTAATGTAACCTGACCAATGGTTTCCTTCACCCCCTTCCAAGGGAAGCGTCATTCGAAAGTGGGGAAAGGGGGGAGCATGTTTTTATCACATCTCTCCCCCGGCCATTAATATTTCATTTCGAAATAAGAGACGCTACTTGTGTTCCCATGTGTCTGAATGGACCCTTTAACTGCCCTCTCGCCAAGAAAATGCCATGATGTGATTTGAAGAAAGACATCGTCCCATCGGGCTGTATTGTAAAATAGTATTCTAGTAAGCACTACTAGTAATGCTCGAAACTAATAGTGCTTAATAAAGTACTGTTTTATAAGACAGCACGATGGAACGGTGTCTTTCTTCAAATTTTTCGAGACTGTGATGCCCACCCAGAAGACGGTGACTCTTGATGGGACCTCACGTCGAAAATTCATACATGTCACAAGGCTGTTATACATGTTCACTGCTCTGCCACAGAGTTTGATGTAGCCTAATCTTAAATGACAGCGGGAGTATGGGAGTATTTCACTCCTTCTCGTTACTAAACTAAAGCAGAAGTGCGAACTGTAGGAACAGCAACAAACGAAGATTTGGCAGAAAAAATGTCACTCGCAAAAAACTGGCAATGCCATTTAGTAAAACTTTTCCGTCAATGCGATCCAGTTATCCTATTGCCTTACGGAACAACGTTTCGGCCACTGATTCAAGTGTACTCAATCGGGGTGAAGTATTTATTACCTGTCCAGTGCCACGATCTCCTCTCATACAATGTAAAGTCATGTAAGCGTAGGCTTCCGCGGCCGTTGTCTTCTTCAATAAAATTCTTCAGGGTATCAGACCGCATCGTCATAATTTTAAAATGCGCCAACGTTTCGGCCAGCGTTGCAGCTAGCCTTCATCAAGGCCCTGATGAAGGCTAGCTGCAACGCTGGCCGAAACGTTGGCGCATTTTAAAATTATGACGATGCGGTCTGATACCCTGAAGAATTTTATTGAAGAATGTAAAGTCAGTTTGTCAAGAAGGGCGTTGGGTCGGATTGTAGAAGTACGGAGGCGAGACGTTTTGTATTGCTTGCAGTTTTTGACAAACTGGCTGTGCAAGTGGCACGAAATTACACCATATAATATCTGAACGCGGCACTGGCCTAATAGTAAATTCAGCAACCTGCTGAAGGACACTTGCGACAATAGCCAAAACGTTCGTCCGGGAAACAAGATGTCAACGAGGTCACACAGCGGGGAAAGTTACACTGTAGATGATAACGGCTGCGGAAACTCGCGCTCGCACCCCTAGCGTTGGAGTGTGGTTGGGATAAAAGGGAAGGAGGAGAAGGAGAGGAGGACGAAGAAGGAGAAATGTAAGAAGTAACAGGGGAAGAAGGAGGAGGAATATGAGAAATAAATCTAAGAGCAAGATGAATTCTGAGGACTAGAACTGTCAGTCTGAGCGAGAACAAGCGACTGTAGAGGTAGAAGGAGGAGGTTGATGAAAGTGCAGATGAAGGTTTATAAGAAGCAATAAAAGTGAGAGGAGAAGCAAGCAAGAGTAATGAGGAGAAAGGAGACACTTAGGATCTAATAGTATGATTCATTAATAGATCAACACGTTCCGAATTGAATGGAAAAGAACTGTAGTGACTACATATCTCAGCAACGCAGACATTTTACAAACCGTTTGATGCGAAGACGACCTTTGATTTCTGCCAATAGAATTATATGTAAAAGCAGGGTGGCGATTGCGAGATGACAAAAGGAACCGCGGCGAGGTGTGCTGTGGCTAGGCAGGGCTGGGAAGCGCCGCTGGGGACGGAAATAGACGCGGCCAAATTTGGGGCGCTGGCCGCCAGCCGCGCCGGTCTACAGTGTCGGGTGCTGGCTGCTGGGTCCTGGGACTGCGCCTACAGCATTCTACGTCTGCACTCCGCAAACCACGGTGTGTGGCGGGCGGTATTATTCGCCCCTTCCCTGTTTCACGAAGCGCGAGCAACAAGCTTCCGCATGAGCAACAATCTCTCTGTAAAGGTGCAATGCCACTGTGTTCAACTTTGCGCATGCGCATAAATTCCCAGCAGCGCAACGGAACATGCGCATTTACATTTGCGTAACTCCCTGGAAATCGAAGCCGTGCGTAAAGTGGGAATCTTCGCGCTTTTTCGCAGACGATAGTAAGAAGGGGCCCGTGTACGATTTACAGTGTGTTGAGATTAATCTGTGAAGCGATTTGTGAGCAAATATGTCTGTTGAGTCCTAATGAAGCTCACTTAAATTTATAGATGATTATCGACAAAGAAAAGTCGTATGGGGATGGCACTTTTAAAGATTATTGGAGTAAAAATTTGAGGCGCGATGTCCTGAGTGTCAAATATCAGACAAAAAGTCTCCGATTATCTTACTATACAGAAAGAGATATCATAAGATTCGAAGTAGGAAAACGGAGAAAAATAAACCAGAAATTTTTGAAAACTGTATATGAAAACTGTAGACGAATATTCATGGTATGGGACTTAATTGTGCAACAACTGAGAAGCGTGACATTTATGCAATAGAAATGATGAGATATGTATAACTTGTCAACAAACTACTATAAACAGAAACGAAGGACATTGATGATACAAAAACACAACCTTTGTTCTACTAGATTCTAGGGTCCATGAATTTCCAAAATTTGTCGAGTCTGAAGATTTGAACCTACATGTAGCCTAATCTTTCATGATTAAAATTGTATAACGCACTGGACGTTAATTAACCCTCATATAAAGATTAAGAAAATCGCCTATGAATTTCTCAGTTTCAGGAATAATAACAGAAATGCTATATTTTTAAATGTGAAATAAATAGTTGAAACTGGTACATAAATAGGCGGTTATCAGCTAATGAAATGTTATTTCCTGCCTTATCGCTGCAGTTTCCCAAGTAGAAAATCTAAATTCTTGGACTGACCTCCATCTGAAATTTGCAAACAAAACGTTGTAGTCACTTTCTATTTCTCGTACCTCTGTTATTTAGATACTTCTTTACCTATAGTCGCTTTTGCGTTTTCTTTTTCTGTCGCCATCTCATCGTAATAAACGCACCGCAAGCTCCATAGCAAAGAAGGAGACCCATAGCAGACTACTTGCGCAATGAGGAAACATGTGGACACGAGGCCTCGTACAAGAGTTCTTTCTACAAATTTTTGTGCATGCCCTTTTATTCTCGTACGTCTGCGATTGGGCGTGAGGAGAGAGTCGCACCCTAGGAAAGTAGATTCTCGCGGCTGTAACATCGACTGAATGTTCCCGATCTTCCAGACGCGTCAAGTGATTAAAACACAACGATCTTTCAACCAAGCACTCCTTGGCTATTTTTAGTGAAGTAGTCTTAAGTAAAGATGAGAGTAAGACCAACGACGAGAAACAGGAACAGAAATTTCCCTTTTTGCCGTTCTGTTTATCCGTGTCGCACAAGATAAGCCGTCTGTTGCAACGACACAAAATCCTATCGATCTTCAGACCACACAAAGAGTGTACACTGTGGAACAACTGAAGAAGGACCACGAGAGATTTTATCTTCTACGCTACTCCGAAAAATCCACTTTAGCTGAGCACGCTCTAGAAAACGGCAACCGGCTCCAATTTGACGAAATCTCAGGGTTTCCGGGACTACCTAATTAAAGAAGATATCGAAATAAAAATCACTGACAACAGCCTTAATGGAGATGGCGGTCTGCAGCTTATCGCAGCATGGGATCCATGGATCGCGATCTTGAAGTGGTCACGTCAAACGCAGAGTGTACATTTTCCCATATATGACGATGCTGCGAACACCAGTGACGTCACAGCGGGCAGCGAGACTATTCAAGGACTTACCAACGGCCCATCAGCAGTCATTCCACTTGACAACGGCCAAGGAATACTGGCTCGAAAGCTCGTGGCATATTAACCACTTGACGCGGCTGGAAGCCCGTAAATTTAAAAGGTGTCCTTTGTAATATGTTGGTCTACTCTTCTCATAACGTATGCTCTCGGAATTTCAATCTTCTTCCTGATGCACAATACCTCTTTCGTAGCGTCCGTCTCTGGAGATTCTGAGTATCTTAGCAACTGCCGCATTTACTAAATGAGGCCGTGATGAAACACGCCGCTATTCGTTGGATATTTCTTCTCTATATCTTATACCGGAAAAACCTGACAAGTCTTGCAAACTGATGAGCAATACTCAAGAATCGGTCGATCAAATTTTCTGTAAACTACTACTTCCACTGATAACTTACATTTACATATTTTTCTCCCTATGAGCCTTAGCCTGACATGTACTTTTTCTACATCGTACTTCACTCGTAGTTTGGTGGTATATGCGGTGCATTATTGTCATCTAGAGCCAGCACATGGGTGTCGTTTATAGAACTGATACTTCACATTGTCACAACATTGTTATGAATGTCATTATTAATATTATTATTATTATTCATACTACTACTATTATTATTTATTGTTGTTGTTATTTGAATCCGCTGTAGATTACCAAGCGGTAATAACTGTGCTGCTGAGATATGTAGTGGAGGTCTTCAAAAATGGTTCAAATGGCTCTAAGCACTATAGGACTTAACATATGAGGTCATGAGTCCCCTAGACTTAGAACTACTTAAACCCACCTAACCTAAGGACATCACACACATCCATGCCTGAGGCAGGAGTCGAACCTGCGACTGCAGCAGCCGCATGGTCCCGGACTGAAACGCCTAGAACCGCTCGACCACAGCGGCCGGCCTTCCTCACACATTTCTTTCTCTTCCTAGATTTAGGTTTTAGCGTAGTTCCTCACTTATTCGAGTGATCTTGGGACATAACAGACATTCTGTGGCATGGAGTTTAATCAAGAGCTGTCATGAATGATTACGGAAAGAAACGGAATAGGGCACAAAGTCTACTCCAGTCCACAGACTCAAGACGGCGTAATATAACGTCCCCTCCGACAGACGGATAGTAGTTGCAAACACACAGTGGTGAGCAAAACTGAAGGACGAAAGTAACTTTCACGTGATGTGTCATTGCTATGTAACATAGGTCGGTGAAACTTGGACCGTAGATACATATAACAGCTACAGTACAATACAGAAGGTAACTGAACGAAATCGCAACCAGACGAACAGAAGTGACAGTCACCGCAGTTTATGCTGGTCCCCTGCAGATTACAAAAGGCGAGCCGTGGTTCTTAATAACGTGTGTGATTACCACGGACTGCAATGCACGCTCTGCAACGTGCTCACCTGCTGGGCTACAAGATTGCTAAGGAGTTCTTGAGGTAGGGCGTGTCTGCAGCTCGTGGTCTAGTGGCTAGCGTTCGATTCCCGGCCGGTTGGGCTGGGTGTTTGTGTTGTCCTCATTTCATCATCATCATCATCACATCATCATCATCATTCGTGACAGTGGCTGGATTGGACTGTGTAAAAATTGGGACTCTGTACGGGCGCTGATGAACGCGCAGTTGAGCGCCCCACAAACCAAACATCATCATCATCATCATCATCAGGTAGGGCGTTCCAGTCCTCCACCAGGGCGGTTGACAACTGCTGGATGGTCGTTCGCGCACGTGGACGAGTTGCAATACGTCTGCCCAACGCATCCCATGCGTAGCACATGGGAAACGAAGAGGCCAGTCCATTCGCCGAATATCCTCTCGTTCCAAGAACTCCCGCAGTTAGATGCAGTCGTGCATCGTCATCCATAAAAAATGAAGTCAGGCACGACTGCACCGCCGAAACAGTCCTCACGGGGAAGCAGTACAGTGGCATAATAACGTTGACTGCTGAGTGTACCGTGATCGAAGATTCAGTACGCCCAAATAACATTATGCCTCCCCACACAACAACACCTGGATCAGGAAAATGGATATACACTCATATGAGTTGATGTGAGAACGCGTGATGCATCCAGGAACATTGTCGACATGGCCGTTTTGGTGGTTAGATGTTATGGTGTGGGGAGGCGTACTGACATCCCGATCTTCATACACGGTACATTCTGTAGTCAGTGTTTATGTGACACTGTAGTCCTTCCCCATCAGGGCCTTTTCAGGAGTGCACTCGGCCATGACTTCATTTCTTGTGGATCACTGTGCGCGACTGCATCGAACTGCGCAAGTGGAGGAGCTGTCGTAGTGAGAGATATGGACTGGCCCACCAGTTCATCCAATTTAAATCCCAGCGACCACGCGTGGGATGTATTGGGAAGACGTTTTGAAACACGTCCGTATGCACCAGCGACCATCCAGCTGAATTGTGGAGGAATGGAACACCCTACTATAACAACTCATTACCAATCTTGCGGTCAGCATAGGAGCACGTTGCAGAGCCTGCGCTGCCGTCTTTGGTCATCATAACCCTATTAAGAACCATGCCACCCCATCCCCCCCTCCCCCTTTGTAATGTCCAGGAAAACACCGTGATCGGCAGCGACTTCAGAGTCAATTGTCTTTCAATAAAAGTGTCATTTCTGTTCGTCTAATTGCGAATTTTTCACTTACCTTCTTTACTATAAGCCTATTGTAGGTGTTCTTTCTAGGTCCAAGTTTCATCGAGCTATGTTTACTTGGCAGTGAGGTATCACGCGAAAGTTACTTTTGTCCTTAAGTTTCACGCTCCAGTGTACTATGTTAGCCACTGTGCAGTGCATACTGGCAGGTACTTCACTTCAATAGTAACTGTTCTGTGTTCTACTCCATTCGCGTATTGGGCGAGGGAAGAATGCTTGTCTCTTTGCCTCTGCACACGCCCTAATCTTTCTTCATTTGTTCTAGTGACTCGTACGCAAGTTATACCATAGTGGAAGCAGAATGGATTCCTCATTTAAATTCCCCGAGCATTTCTATAACACTATCGTACGGGCTATGCCGTTCTGTTACTGTCCTAACAGCGCGTGTCTAAATTCGTTCGATGCACGTTGTCATGCCTACACAGAGACACTGAGAAGAGTTTTGGCGGATGGAAACTGACTCAGATGCCAGCGGACGGAAAAGTGATCAGGAACTGTATGTCGCGACACCTCTTCCCGTTGCTGGCTGAATACTGCTGTTCCAAATTCATCATTCGCTGGGTTTCGAGTCAGTTACCCCTGAGTTGAGCGCCACAGCACTAGCAAGCGTCAGCGACCTTGGCTATGGAGATACTGCCTCAGACATAGTGAGGAATATCGTAAAAATAATAAGTGTAATTTTAAAGAAGTTGAGAAAGATGCAAATATCTAACAGCTTCTATAGCCTCAAGAAATATATATATTACTCACATTGGCACAGGTCAATCATTTTGTGAAAAGGTATGTGTGGTGTATACGCCTTTCGTATAAAGAAAATGTCTGTTGCTGCTTCCGTTCAAATGGTTCAAATGGCTCTGAGCACTATGGGACTTAACTTCTGAGGTCATCAGTCCCCTAGAACTTAGAACTACTTAAACCTAACTAACCTATGGACATCACACACATCCACGCCCGAGGCAGGATTCGAACCTGCGACCGTAGTAGTCGCGCGGTTCCGGACTGAGCACCTGAACCGCTAGCTGCTTCCGTGTTTTCACTGTTTCAGTGCAGTCGATTACCTAACTGCTGTTCAAGTGAAGTCAGCGAAAAGTAATAATGATTTTCCATTTGAAGCTAAGTGTGTGAATTGCGGTGAGTGGAATAATGTCGTGTGTGTGTGACAGAGAGAGAGAGAGAGAGAGAGAGAGAGAGAGAGAGAGAGTCTAGAAATGATGAAATATGTGGAAGAATTTGAATCTAACTAACTAACTATAACTAAGACACAAATTTGCTTCCATGTAGTACTTCCACATTGTATTAAATAAATAGCTAAGACACAAATTTGCTTCCATGTAATTCTTCTACATTGTGCGTACTGTACACCTCTTTAGAAGTGACTTCACTACATAACTGTGTAAAGAGTAGTGTTGTTATTAGGGGGACTAGGAAGGGCATGATACGTACAAAGAGAGAAAACTGCGAAATTTTTGTCGTCGAATCCATTTGCGACATACTCGACTGATGGCTTTTCAGTAAAAGATTATTCGAATAGAGCTTCGTAGACAGATGGGACCTTTCAGAAACGAAAACAAAATAATTAGATGTTTGCGCACGAACCAAGAAGACCGCCATTTTGTCAATATTGGCAATTGATTCAGATTTTCAATTCTCCCAAAAGAAGCTGTTTTAAAATTTGTCGGGGGGTGTACAGCAGGCAAAAGATTTCAAAGCTTTTGTCCCGCAACACTGACGACACGGTCTTTAATAGTAGACAATCTGAAGGTTGCACAGGGAAACACACGTATATTATTCAACCTCTTGCGTCCATCATCAACTGCCTCTGCCTTTCTTGTATGTTCACTTTCCTCTCACTTCTTCTCCCACATATTCTTTCCATACCTCATTTTCTTACTTGTGGCAATAGTGTCTTAGTATACCCTTCTTATCGTCTTTAAATTTTATAGAGACGCGATAGAACTGACCGATAATTGGATTTCAATAAACCTCTAAGTTGCCTCCTAATTTTACTTCTTATGTACTGTCGATCCCATTGTGAATGTTTATGAAACAACAATAAATACGTACATTTGTGTTTCGCGCTGCGAGACCCAGAAAGGAGACAGAATAAAAATCTCATTCAATATTTAACAACCTTTTAATTTAGTAGCATCGTCCATAACGTCAAAAAATTGGCTGATACAGCTAACACAAAAGTCCCCTCTTTTACGATTTTCGAGCACATCTAAGATTCGTTTATAGTTTCGGCAAAACACTAGTTCGCCTACGTTAGTTATGTAATGCCCTCTGGTCTACACTGTACCAGTTGCGAGTCTAAGAAGTTAACATACTGCCCTCTTTCTGATGATTGCTACGGGGAAACAAATTGAGTTAATATTTTGTCTCCTAACAAGATGTTGTCTTTGCGTCTTCTGCCATATGAGTTCTTATACTTGGCAATAAAAAGCAGTTTGTATATAGTACAGAGGCTGCAGAGATTAACAAATTGAAGGTTTTACAGAAAGTTCCAAATAGTCTTAACTAGAAGAATGATGCTACTTTCCTTCAACCGGACATACAGTTTAATGTAGAATATGAACCATGCTGCATCTTGGTCTTCCCGCATACGGAAAGTATTACCAGAAGCAAGAACCGTGCTATCTGCCAAAAACAGACCTTCCTACAGATTAGAAGTCGAACCCAGAACGTTTGGATATGTAGTCTGATTTTGCCCATCGAAATATCTAAACCACAAGGCTTATACTGTGTTCCTAGTAAGTGCTATAAATAAATCATACTGAAGTGAATATACACGTTTTAGACACAGCAGTATATGTAGATGGATCCCTAGTTGCTTGATTGAAAATAAAGGTATTTTGTGAGTGAAGAAGTCCTACAGTTTTGCTTTGGCTCTGTATTGGCTGACTTCTACACTAGTGCAATGTGTCTCGAGAATCATATTGCATCTCATGCTTCTTAATACGGCATTTTCCAGAAAAATTTCAGCACTCCGCCAGATCAACAATTTCAATAACCACATTAACCAGATCACATGCCAACATTCACGGACCGTGTTCCATAAACCCCACTCGAAGGAACGTCTCCTGGGAAGTGAACGAGGCAAATTACATTATAGCTGGCAGAACCAAAGGACCTACTTTGGAATTTTAGCACTCATAATTCATAAAATTACGAGGACTATTTCTTTTCAACTTCTGATCAATCGCGAAATTAAAACCACATTGAAAATCTGATGAGGGTTGGCGCAGATGAGTTGAACAGTATCTCTAGTAAGCCCATCAGTCGCGTCACGTCGCACTTTTCAGTCCTGAGAGCACAACGAGACGTAAAGATGGTGGCAATAACAGAGTCTCCCGGTAAGTATACTGTGCCTGCTGAGGGGTTCAATCTGATTTCATGCGGTCCACACTACGTAATTGTCATGCGTTTCCTTCTTCAGGACAATGCTCGGCAGCACTTCGCAGGGGCAACGAAGACGCTCCTGCAGCGTTTTCGATGAGGTTTGATCACCCACCATACAGCCCGGACTTGGCCCCTTCTGATTTTCACCTGTTCGCTCACATGAACCGCTGGCTATGAGCACAATATTTTGGCACAGACAACGAGCTGCAGACCAGCGTAGGGAATTGGCGGAAGTCACAGGCAGATACCTTTTGTCAGAGGGTATTGGAAAGTTGGTACCACGCTACGACAAATGTCTAAGTTGAAGCGGTGACTATGTGGAGGATTTGCTGGAAGGCGTAGCTAAATGTTGCAAATAAACCAACTAATACAGCCCTCGTATATGAATCGAGGTATTGGTCTGATTCCCACAATAGCTTTAATAAAATAAGTGTTATGTATTGGTTGCATTTCGATGACAAGCACGGTTTGAGTGAAACGAATACTAGTTCGCTATGGGACAGATGTCAGAAGTATGAAGTCGTGTTGCAACAATCTATCACTTCAAAATTATATTTACCTGATCAAATTCTACAGTAGTCTGTTTCCTTAAAATTATTTTCCTGTGAAATTTCTTGTACTCTAGATATGTTACTCGTTTGTTTTTGTACACCGTTCATCTTAAGTGAGGTGACTCTGATGATTTCTTAAATTTGTGTGAGAGCTATCTCATTTACGAACAGATAACGACAGTAGATAAAGCTATAAACCGTGCCAAACATTCTTATGGGAAGACGGTGGATTTAGCTGGTCATAGTAAATGTTCGTCTTTTCCTGAGAGCTGGACAGCAACGTCACCTCGTTTTAGACTGATAGTCTGATGAGGCACTCGTGCTGCCGAAACTCGAATCATACTATTGTCTATCGCACCATCTTGTCATTAAATGCCTCTAAATCAATATAACAGGATTTGGGAGAATGGTATTTGTAATCCCCGTTAGGCTGTCCTGATTTCGGTTTTTCGTGGTTTCCCTAAATCGCTTAAGGCGAATGACGGCGTGGTTCCTTTGGAAAGGTATGGCCACTTTCTTTCTTCATCCTGCTTCTCTCCGAGCTTGGGCAACATTTCTGGTGACGTGGTCTCCGACGAGACATTAAACCGCAAGTTTCCTTCCTTTCTTTAACAAGACGGTCGTCCCTGTAGTATAGTGACTACATGTCGTTTGTAGAGCAGCACTTCATTCCAGTTATGAACAATGATAAGCTGTTAACATACTAAGTAAAGCAAACAAAAATATAAAAGAAAAAAAAAGTTATGTGGTATTTGATGGAAGACTCAAGAGGGATTGTTGAACTGTCTCAGTAGAAACGATTTCTCCGTCACTCACATTGGCATATTTTCTTCACTGTGCGTATGTGTTGTGTCTCTAGCGGACCTATGTAGAAGTCTGTGAAGAGCTCGCTGAAGTGTGGTGTGTGTGATGTCGAAGGGGAAGGGCGCCAACACATTGCACTTCGACAGCACCAGCGGCATCTCTGCGCTAAACGTCTCCATCCGACTAACGGACAAACTTCAGTTGTATAAAATGACGTTACTACATGAGACACTGATGAGAGGTCCAGGGTTTAATACACGACATTGAAGAATAGTGTGGCACTCAGAAATCGTTCTTTCTCTCTTCTGTTCAGTAGAACTTGAACCGGTTTCATCAGGCCATAGTAACAGTGCACACCAGCTACTTCGGCTACGGAGACAGGTATACAGACAGTAAATAAAGTAAGTATACATAATATAAAAATCACGTCCCTTATATTCTATACTTAGATTATGTACAGCCTGAACAGAAATCAGAAACCAGTTATATCAGTTGAGGGCATGATAGGCAGGCAGTAGTTCAGAAGAGAGCGAGAGAAGACTGTAGTTCATACTCCACGTTTTTTAACCTTTATATAGAACTATGTAGAACAAGCAGCAAAGGAATCCAAAGAGAAATTCTGAAAAGGAATTAACGTCAGTGGAGAAGAAATGAAACACTTTGTTTGCAATTCTGTCAGAGACGGAAAAGAAATGGGGAGCTTACTTGAACACTACGGATACAACCCTAAAACATGTTGTACGATGAGTATAAACAAAAGCAAGGCAGGGAAAATGGAACGATATCTAATTAACTAGGAGGATCGTAAGGAAATTCGATTAGCAAATGAGACACTGAAAGTGACGGATGAGTTTTGCTACTTGGACAGCAGAATCCCGCCTATGACCGAAGTCGAGTTATTTGTTTGGAGTGTAGCCTTGTAAGGAAGTGAAACGTGGACGATAAACAGTTCAGAGAAACAGAGAACAGAAGCCTTCTGAGATAAGGTGTTATGAAGAATATTGAAAGTTTGACGGCTAGATCGGATAATCAATAAAGAGGTGCTGAGTCGAATATGGGGAGAAAAGGCGTAAGGTCGGTAAAAGAAGGGATAGGATTATAGGACACGTCCAGAGTCATCGAGGATTGGTATATTTGACAATGCAGGGAGGGGGAGCAGTTAATACATGTAGAGGGAGACCAACTCTTGCGCAGGATAGACCAGTGTGGAGTGTTGCATTAGAGAAATCTCGGGACTGAACGCCACAGCAACATCACGCCTTTTTAGGCGGAATCAAGGGACATGCCTTAAAATTTTAAGAACGATTTCACTGCGTTTATAGCGAGTTTTGGTAAGTATATTCGTATATTCACGAGTCTGTTAAGCTAATTCTTTCTTGGAGGATATTGGCCTGGCATGTGGTCTTTGAGTGGTACCGGATAGACCAAATGTGCGACATTCTTGCATGAATAACGTTGAGTCACGGATCCTTCAAAAAGTATTACACTGAAAAAAAAAGTGAAATATTGGTGCTTCACCATGTCTGCATATCTCAGCGCACGGCAATGCGCTGCTTGGACCATTTTCTGTCATCGTCTGAGTAAGGTCGAATACATTAAACGCTTTCACACGATGTCAGCGCCTCATAGGCGAATGGTCGTCATTCTCTCGATTAGTTATAGAATGCAGTCGCCATGCAGAGGCTGGCATGACACGGACACAATATCGGGGAATCGTGTGTGTGGAGACAGTTTTTTAATTGAACGCAATGGAATGTAGTAATAAGGGTCAGAAGGAATTGGCAGAATGGTCTTCCCGTGCTCTGAAGGTACGTCAGATCAGTCATGAAAAAGAAGACTGCGTTTTCGTTGGCAAGCTTTGCGCTGAGTAGTAGCCAGATTAATCCTGCGGTACTTTTATTAATCATGACCTAGGCGTGTTCTCCCGAACAGGTGGATGCGGAACAGTATTTGACATTATCTGAGATTTCTCTGACGGAAAGTAGAACAAGAAATTTACTAAGTTTTCCCAAACTGAAACAGAACTCCATAGTACGTTCTTCGTTCCACATAGAAAGACAACACGCATGCCTAAACCGATAATCACAACAGCACTTTTGAAACGCTTTATCAAACTTTGGTGTGTCATATATTATTAGAGTCAGTTCAAGTGTGCACCAATTTTCAGGTCCAGAAGTGCAAGATGTGAAGATTAACTTCTGTGATAGGTTTCTTAGAATTTGTTAAATGCACTGAAGGACACAACTATCGCTGCATGTATGCAAGTGCCCTGTTTTCTGTAGCAAGTATCTGAACCGTGGACCGTAATATATCAATAAATTTCATTTCCGCTGTCTTAAAACTCACAAAAATTGTCTTATGTTTCATCTGTAAAGATCTCATTGTAGAACCTGCTTAAGAAAAGTTGATAATATTGTCTGGGAAATATTGGATACGTTAGATGTTTCTTGAATTGCAAGCAGAATTAGAACCATAATTATGTCGTAATTTACAAGATTCAAAGGAAACATCGCTCTGAGGAGACATATGAGAATGATAACAGAGGCACTAGATCGAGAGATCCTAGAAAATATAACAGAACCTACATGATATTTCTACTGTTCCAAATATTTATTGTGGTATCTTTGGGGTGTTATTATGAAGTGATATGAAATGAAACGAGAGCAAAAAACTAATAGCAGGAATAGCTAATGTAAGACGGATTGTTGGGAGAATTCTGGCGAAGTGTAGCGCTTCCGTTAGGGTAACAGCACGGAAGAAGTTCGTGCGATTTATTCTGAGGCGCTGTCCCAGTATTTGGAGTCAGTAGACGTTGAATGAACTCATAATGCCCTACTCGGATCGTAACAGCTCGGCGAAAGACACAGAACGTCTATCAGAGGCACCTAGGAAATTTAGATCAGCATCTCTAGAAGAAACGCGACGTTGTTCTCGTTATACAATGTTGCCTAATTTAGAGAATCGGTGCGCGAGGAAGAATGTTCAATAATTTTTCTGGTTCTGTCGTATTTCAGGATCATGACATAAGAGAGATTATGGCATTTAATGATTCTATCACATGTTGGGATCATGATACAAGAGAGACTGGCGCAGTTGCCGAGGCTTGTATACGGTTTTTTTTTACCCTCCCTCTTTTCGCGAATGTTACGTGAAGTGGCTAATACTAGTGGAAAGTAGCCTTCACCATGCACTGTAGACTGGAATATATACATAGCTGTACAAAACTATACGGAAGGAAGGAAGATCAGAGTTTAACGCCACGTTAGACAGGGAGCACTAGCTCTGCTTGATGAATAATGGTGAAGGAAATTGGCTGTGCTGTTGTCAAGAATCATCCTGGCATTCACCATAAGCGGTTTAGGGAAACCACAGGAAACCTAAATCAGGATGAACAACCGTCCCGACAAGTCCAATGTTTTACCACAGGAGTGCCTCTCTTGGCAAACTATAAAAACGAGGTGGAAACATGATAATGTCATTTTGGAAGCACATGTATTGGGGAATATCCACTGTCGAAACTTCAAGCAACTCAGGTACAGTAAACTATTATACCAGTGTTGTTTGAGGGGTGATGATGGCGACATGTATGATCGCCGAAAATATTGTGCCCGTTGGACACTGCAGACCGGCAGTACACCATTGGATATTTTTAATACAAATTTAGTTTCCCATGAGTTTTGGTAAGTTACTGGACGATCATTTATAATATTCGTGGTTATATATTCTTATTCGCTGGAAAGAAAGCATTTATCAACCTGCAGTTGTGGTACGAGACTAGCTAACACGGATCAGCAAGCGCACAGTACTGACGTATACCTTGGAGTATGCAACAGTAGGTATATCTTGGTGTATACCTTGTATTGGAGAAGTTACGCGAAAAGCCATCAGAGTAAGTGCTGTTACGTGGCACAGTTCTTCGAGAGATAAAAAGATCTTGATAAGGCTTTAAATGCCCAGAAAACTTCACAAAACGAAAAAAACTAGAATCTTATGAGTACAATATGATGATGCTGCTGCTAATGCAAGACTTTCTCTTGCTCACTTGATCTGCAGTTTCTCCTTTTCAGTCACTACTATATGCGATCCACTTGTGGGTATCATCTCGCGCTAATATGCTTTCTCGAGGAAGCTCTGTTACTCTTACGCCGTGCAGGTTATAACTGTTGCACGCTTCTTCAGAATGAAGAAACTAGAGGAGGAAACGATAAGAACGGTGGAAGGAATAACAGAATCTGGCTTCCAGATGATTTCGACGTCCCCTGGACAAGAATAGACACGGGAATGGATTGTGGTCTTATTTTCACGAACTATCCCTGTATTCACGCTGAACGGCTTATGAAAACTGTATAAACATAAACTCGGGTGACCTGGAGGGAATTTCAGTCCCGAAGAGAAGGCAACCAAATTTCGGTCGCAGACGTAATATTCCTTCTAGGGCGCATCTACTGACAATGACTCATCGCAACCTCGAGGAATGATAGTTAGTTCCGTTCATGGCCCCTAAAGTCGGTACCGTGTCTTAGTATCGTGAAGATGTGGCTTTTATTGTCAATAGGTCCATCCTGGTCTGTACGATTCTCTACATTATTCAATACGCAAATATTTTCGACCAGAATGCTGTGATAACATCAGTTATAAGCAAAGAAAATAAACCTTAGTATAGATATCCAAAAAGATCTTCATAACTAACATATATACAATAGAAATAGATGGATATTTGGAAAAAATGGAAACGTATTTTTAGCACAATAAACAACAATGACAAAAATGGAAGAAGAGTTTGAAATATACCGAAACATGTTTTGGATGGATAACACGTGGAAAAACTAAAGGTGCCAAGCTGCCGGCGAGACGGAAAAGTTTTAGTTTGCGTGGCGTGATGGAACGTATCCTCCCAGTGAGATCTTACAGCAATAAAGATGACTATTGAAGGGAAAATAAAAGTAGCGAACTGGGTGAGACGTTGTGGGGAGAGGGTGTCAAACCATCCGCCTTCCAGCTGTCCTAATCTAGGTTTCTTGTAAGTTTTACAGAAACAGCTGGAGGAAATTGCTTGAGGATCACCACCGCTGGCGCCTGAAGCGTCTCTGTCCAACTTAACTTGCGCCTTAGCTCGAATGAGCCCCTTCTCAATGAGACGCTAAATTCTAGTATTACATTCTTCCCTCCCTTTGAGCATATAGTGTAAAAACTGTAGACGTACCTAGAAACGTAAATATAACTGAAATTACGACGAAAGATTTATGTAGTTATGGGTAGGTGTGGTGTAACACAAAACCCTACGCCATAGCCAGAAAAAGTTTGCACGCGTATCGCAAAACGAGACTGGGCTGAAAATCCTAGCAACTACAGCGGAAAAAATGCGATGTGGAGACCTGGGGCGAGACGAGAAACACCGGTAGTTCACAAAAGTGGTGGCACGGTACCGAGCTAATTGCGGGACGGCAGGAGTACTATCTTTCAAGGATGAGAAACAGACAGAATATATGGCCGATGCTTAAGTTCGTCCTACTATTATACCTCTGCCGTTTATAATAACTTATCCGTTAGTTTCTCAGCAGAAATATCCTCTTCTAACAAGAGTCTCATCTGTGTCCGCATCGAAAAAGGATGAAGACAATTTGGTATGGAGATGATCAAGCAGTATTGGCTGAATCAGAGGCAGAGGTACAATTTATCAATTTATGATGGAGAGGTTTGTAATTGTGGGAAGAATGATCAGAATCATCAGGCATGAAGGTCCCGTCAAAATGTCATTCGTAGGAACGACCCCAAAAACAAGTAGAGTGTTTTAGAAACTTAGAAAGTTTGGCGGTAGAAAATGGAAGCTATGTGGAGGAAATAAGAAATTGAATGTCTATGAGTAAAACAGCATTTGAAAAGGTGATAGGCATGTTGACAGCAACAATAGTTCCGATGAAAATAAGGAAGAGATTCGCGAAATGTTCTGTCTGGAGTGCAATATCGTACGGCAGCGAATCATGGACAGTCAAAACGCAAGAAATGGTTCAAATGGCTCTGAGCGCTATGGGACTTAACATCTGAGGTCATCAGTCCCATAGAACTTAGAGCTACTTAAACGTAAGTAACCTAAGGACATCACACACATCCATGCCCGAGGCAGGATTCGAACCTGCGACCATAGCGGTCGATTCGTTCCAGACTGAAGCGCCTAGAACCGATCGGACACACCGGCCGGCAAAACACAAGAGGGACGATATTTGACAGTAAAAATGACAAAAATTTCTGTATCTGACTGTTGTTTGGTCTCCTCTTGGAGAGTATCGTAATTCTGGGTCTGCAGCCGTTTTCAAGTGATTCATTATTGTCATAGGGTACGGAGGAGTCACATTGTACATCGTAGTAGAGTTCAAGAAGATCATATGCAATGCTCGTGGCATTTGCTGTGGCATGCAGTGTGGCCAAGGGCGCCTATAAGATAGTTTGTAGGGAGGGGGGGGGGGGCGAGGAGGAGAGTTCCTAGACATGGGGCTGTGGTGTATTTCTAATACACAGCAAAACGCATGGGGACTTGTAAGTAGCCACAAAAAAGTTCGAGTTCCGACACAGTTGAAAGCGTGTGCAATACTTACTACACAATATTTCCAATTGAAAGAGAAACAGCCCTCGGTCACTACATTTTTAACAAATTAACCTGGTTTCAACACTGCTAGGAGTGTCTTCTCCAGAATTTAAAACAAAGAATGATCTATATTCTATAACATGGTCCCAGAATAATGAGTAAAAACGTATGATAGGGGATAAGTACGGAATCATCGTAAAAGACTGACAATACTTATATGTCATTTATAAAATAATAAATATGCCAAAAGGGCATGAGGCCGTTTTGCAACCTGCACCACGCAATTAACGAGCAGCCCTTAGTGGCTCGCCATCACAGCTTTCTTTTTCTTAAATAGCTTTGTGACTAATGCCCTTCTGGCATATTTATTATTTTGTAAATGAAATATAAGTACTGTCAGTCTTTTATGATGATTCCGTACTTATACCCTATCATACGTTTTTAGTCATTATTCTGTGACCATGTTATAGAATTCTGAAGAAGACACTCCTAGAAGTGTTGAAACCAAGTTAATTTGTTAAAAATATAGTGACCGAGGGCTGTTTCTCTTTCAATTGTAACTATTCACGGTCTCTGAACGTGCAGCCATGTAAAGAAAAAGAAAAAAAAGTTACACTATATTTCTTCCCTTCCTCGGGTATGGGCGCCCTCGAATGTGAGTTAAGTGCCATAGGACAATAATGAATCACTTGAGAATGGCTTTACAGCCTAAATAAAAGAATGGTTAAATATAGGAGGTTTTATGGTTTAGACATTTCTACATGACTGACTTCCAAAATTAGGAAAAACTATGACAGGCTTGGATCGTTTTGAAATGTGTTTGTGAAGAAACGTGCTGAAACTGGAGCTGGCTCACAGAATAGCAGATGAGGAGTACTTCTGAGAATATGAGAGGAAACGAAACTATTGGAGTGGTTATAGGCCGGCCGGTGTGGCCGAGCGGTTCTAGGCGCTTCAGTCTGGAACCGCGCGACGGCTACGGTCGCAGGTTCGAATCGTGCCTCGGGCATGAATGTGTGTGATGTCCTTAGGTTAGTTAGGTTTAAGTAGTTCTAAGTTCTAGGGGACTGATGACCTCAGATGTTAAGTCCCATAGTGCTCAGAGCCATTTGAACCATTTTTTTTTTTTTTTTTGCAGTGGTTATAATGAGGAAATCGTCATGGCTGGCATACACATTGCGAAGGAAGAGTCGTTAATGGAAAGATTGCGAAGAAGAGAATGCAGGGGGAAGAAGAAAGCTAGTAATGTTAAATATTGCTCTAAATGGACCAAGTTATCGGCAGGTTAGGGAACAGGCACAGGGCAGACGAAAATGGAGAGCATGCAGCCGATACCTGTCGTAAGATATGAATACGAAAGAAGAATAAGAGGAAGAAGAAACTAATCTCACCAACTGCGACATGGTCGCGTATACAAACAGTGATCCAATACTGTCAAATGTTTTTTATTCCAGTCTTTGATCACAATATGAATTCTTTAGACGATGACCGGTTTCAGTCCGTAATGACCATCCTCAGATCTTTTTTACACCATGTCCTAAAGTGATAAGGCCATAATGACACCGTCAAAACATATAACTATAAGAAACTAATCTTCAAACGAGAGAGAAGTCCGCGTGACGAAGTGTCTCTGGACTCAAAGTCAACGGCGCTTCCGCAGCGGCCACGTGCTGTGGCCAGAAGTTTGGTTCCCCGCAGTCGGCCTGGAGCCGGCTTGTTACGCGGGGCGGCGGCGGGGGTGTCTCCAGCGGTTGTGCGTGGGCGGTGGGCGGCGGGCGACGATCGTCACCGCCTCCCTTCCCCCGTTCTCCAGCCGCAGGCGCGGGCGGCCGCCATTTTTGACTCGCGGCCGCGATATATTTCTGTTGGCGCTAACTTTAGCAATCGGCACGGCGCGCCGTCCAGGCTGCGCGTCGGACAGCCAGCGGGCGCCGGAGGTGGCCAACCCAACCCGCGATAGCCGACCTCGGGCGGGGAGTCATCGACAGATGTGGAAGCCGTTCGAGGAGCGCCCGCGGCCCGCGGGAAGCGTGTCGGCACCCCTGCTGCTCGCGCCGCGCACCACCGACATGGCAGACAATACTAATACCTCACCGTTCATGCAGGTGGTGCAGTTATCTATAATGAAGTATTATCTGGACGAATCTGCTCAAAATCCATTCAGATCTTACTAAGATTTCCAAGTTGGCACGGGGACTGCAATTTCAGTGAGTCGTCATTCGAACCAGTCATCCCATACAAATACCTCGATCTATCAATCTGTGGCGAACTGGTCACATAGCCTCATTCGTAGGTGAAGCAGGCTCATAGCTTGACAGGATAAAGCGAAAACGCAGTCAGTCCACAATGGAGATTACTTACAAAACACTCGTGCGATGCATGCTGGAATTTTGTCCGCCTGTGTGGGACCCGTAAGAAACAGATCCGACAGGGGTTATTGGGATTATACAAAAGAGGGCAGCACGAATGGTGACACGTCACTTTGAACAGCGGCAGCATGCCCCACGGATTCGCCAAAAACGTGAACTGGCAGACGCTACGTATACCGCGACAACCGTCGTGAGCTTCATACATGTGACATCTACATCTACATCCATACTCCGCAATCCACTATACGGTGCGTGGCGGAGGGTACTTCGTACCCCAACTAGCATCTTCTCTCCCTGTTCCACTCCCAAACAGAACGAGGGAAAAATGACTGCCTATATGCCTCTGTACATCTACATCTAAATCTATACTCCGCAAGCCACCTGACGGTGTGTGGCGGAGGGTATCTTGAGTACCTCTATCGGTTCTCCCTTCTATTCCAGTCTCGTATTGTTCGTGGACAGAAGGATTGTCGGTATGCTTCTGTGTGGGCTCTAATCTCTCTGATTTTATCCTCTTGGTCTTTTCGCGAGATATACGTAGGAGGGAGCAATATACTGCTTGACTCCTCGGTGAACGTATGTTCTCGAAACTTCAACAAAAGCTCGTACCGAGCTACTGAGCGTCTCTCCTGCAGAGTCTTCCACTGGAGTTTATCTGTCATCTCCGTAACGCTTTCGCGATTACTAAATGATCCTGTAACGAAGCGCGCTGCTCTCCGTTGGATCTTCTCTATCTCTTCTATCAACCCTATCTGGTACGGATCCCACACTGCTGAGCAGTATTCAAGCAGTGGGCGAACAAGCGTACTGTAACCTACTTCTTTGTTTTCGGATTGCATTTCCTTAGAATTCTTCCAATGAATCTCAGTCTGGCATCTGCTTTACCGACGATCAACATTATATGATCATTCCATTTTAAATCACTCCTAATGCGTACTCCCAGATAATTTATGGTATTAACTGTTTCCAGTTGCTGACCTGCTATTTTGTAGCTAAATGATAAAGGATCTATCTTTCTGTGTATTTGCAGCACATTACACTTGTCTACATTGAGATTCAATTGCCATTCCCTGCACCATGCGTCAATTCGCTGCAGATCCTCCTGCATTTCAGTACAATTTTCCATTGTTACAACCTCTCGATACACCACAGCATCATCCGCAAAAAGCCTCGGTGAACTTCCGATGTCATCCACAAGGTCATTTATGTATATTGTGAATAGCAACGGTCCAATGACACTCCCCTGCAGCACACCTGAAATCACTCTTACTTCGGAAGACTTCTCTCCATTGAGAATGACATGCTGCGTTCTGTTATCTAGGAACTCTTCAATCCAATCACACAATTGGTCTGATAGTCCATATGCTCTTACTTTGTTCATTAAACGATTGTGGGGAACTGTATCGAACGCCTTGCGGAAGTCTAGAAACACGGCATCTACCTGGGAACCCGTGTCTATGGCCTTCTATGTCTATGTACGAGCCCTAATCTCTCTTATCTTATCTTTGCGCTCTTTCCGCGAAATGTAAGTTGGTGGCAGTAAAACTGTACTGGAGTCAGCCTCAAATGCTGATTTTCTAAATTTCCTCAGTAGCGATTCACGAAAAGAACGCCTCCTTTCCTCCAGAAACTCCCACCCTAGTTCCTGAAGCATTTCCATAACACTCGCGTGATGATCGAACCTACCAGTAACAAATCTAGCGGCCCGCCTCTGAATTGCTTCTATGTCCTCCCTCAATCCGACCTGATAGGGATCCCAAACGCTCGAGCAGTACTCAAGAATAGGTCGCACCAGCGTTCTATAAGCGGTCTCCTTTTCAGATGAACCACATCTTCCCAGAATTCTACCAATGAACCGAAGACGACTATCCGCCTTCCCCACAACTGCCATTACATGCTTGTCCCACTTCATATCGCTCTGCAATGCTACGCCCAAATATTTAATCGACGTGGCTATGTCAAGCGCTACACTACTAATGGAGTATTCAAACGTTACGGGATTCTTTTTCCTATTCATCTGCGTGAATTTACATTTATCTATAATTAGAGTTAGCTGCCATTCTTTACACCAATCACAAATCCTGTCCACGTCATCTTGTATCCTCCCACAGTCACTCAACGACGACACCTTCCCGTACACCACAGCATCATCAGCAAACAGCCGCACATTGCTATCCACCCTATCCAAAAGATCATTTATGTAGATAGAAAACAACAGCGGACCTGCCACACTTCCCTGGGGCACTCCAGATGATACCCTCACCTCCGATGAACACTCACCATCGAGGACAACGTACTGGGGACAAAATGTGAGGTACCTTCTGCCACGTAATTCACAGTGGTGTACAGAGTATGGAAGAAGATGTGGATGTAGATCTTCTGTAATCAACAGCAGACATTTCGATGATGGAAGAAAGCCACTTTGTTTCTTTTTTCTTCAGCGAATTTTACCATGCTCATTTCCTTTGTACTGTAACGTATTGTTAGGAACAGTATAATGCTAGTGCTTGAGAACAGAAGACCGCATTTAAAATGTACGTTGCTTTTGTAACGAGTTCGTTAGAGAAGATGATTTAGCTGTCATCTCTCATGAGGTAATCGCCCAAATGGTTCGTCCCTCTTCATTGTCGGAGAATCTTTTTTCTACAAACATGAGTAATTAGCGAAAGCAACACAAGAGTGGACGTTTGAGAGGAGGTTGTTCGCTTCGGTGGAGCCTACCCTGATATGATTAAGCGCGTGCATCTGATCAGCATTTGATGCTGACTGTTGCCTTTATCAAGCAGCTCTGTACCACTCAGCCATCTGAGAACATATTACGGTCCATGTGAAAGAAAATAACGACCTAGAACGACGACGCTCTGATGAGATCTGAATTTTTGAAGCACGACTGCGGTATTCGGCGATGACTCTCTGCAGGTCGACCGAGCGAGGTGGCGCAGTGGTTAACACACTGGACTCGCATTCGGGAGGACGACGGTTCAATCCCGTCTCCGGCCATCCTGATTTAGGTTTTCCGTGATTTCCCTAAATCGCTTCAGGCAAATGCCGGGATGGTTCCTTTGAAAGGGCACGGTCTATTTCCGTCCCCATCCTTCCCTAACACGAGCTTGCGCTCCGTCTCTAATGACCTCGTTGTCGACGGGACGTTAAACACTAATATCCTCCTCCTCCTCTGCAGGTCGCTTTCTCTCTGCAGTGGACACAAGATCTTTGTTCTTTACGGCAAACTGAAAGCACAACAAAGCTGACGTTATCTCAATGACAACTCGTTATCTGTCTACTACCATCGGCATCTGAAGAGAAAAATCAGTAACAAATGCTGATTGTACAGAGAGAACCATAGGTTATAGGTAAAGGAGCAACAATGTGTACTGCTTGTTAGTACCTCGTCAAACGTCCACAAATATGTTTGAGACAGTCAAAGAAAAAGATCCGCATATACGTAAAAGTTTCAAAGAAAGACATATACGTATTGGACTTGCAGCAGGAAACGGTCAGTTACGAAATCCGTCGCAATTCACAGCGGTAAAGAAGTATACGGAAGTTATGTGCAAAGGTTTGCAATGTGTGACAAGCCTGTATCTAGAAATACTCGGCTGCCATCATCACTACCGCCTAATGGACTGCTACGGCGACCAACAGCTACGCTTATAAGGAAAAACCATAGCCCTCTATCTCTTTTCACACACATGTTGGCACAACACACCGGCACAGAATACACTCATAACTAATCTTAACCGTGGCGAGGCTGCAGAACCGATTGTTGCTTACTCGCAGCCCAGAAAGTAAATATTTTCGTTGGACCATATGACATTCATAGCAAGAAAACTCTTGTGTGAATTCGGTGCAAAATTAAGACCAAGTGTAGTAAAACTATATTTCCGCAGTGTTCTTTAGTTTCAGGCAACTGAGCTTACTATTGTAAGACGGGAAGTTGGATTTTGCGACATCAGCTCTTTAAACCTTCTCGTAATCACTATCCGGAAAGAAACTAGTATTTTAGTCCTTCCGTTGTGTTTTGCACGAGTCTTCGAGAAACCGTGTGAGGGAAATCGAGCAATAGAGACGTCTTCAGTGAACACTGTTTTCCACCACTGAAAATTCCTTCGAAAAATTTATAGTCGTACAACAGAATGAAATATTTGCTTGTCATACACGAAACAGAGAATGCGTTTTAAAGTTTTGGTGCATCATTAAGTAAAGTAACACATTTAACGCTTCGTATCGTTTTGAAAATAAAAGAAATGCGAAGATGAGCTAGAGGCTAATACTATGTGTATCAGGCTATAAGCTGGGAAGAAAACCCCATTTTTCGCACGTCGCTGAAACGATTCGTTGGCTTATTTCACTAGTAAATGTCATGGTTTTAGCTATATGCTGCCCTGAAATATTTCTTCCGGAATTTTTCAGTCAACAAGTATATCTCAAATGGTAGCATCGACAGTGGATTGTAGCGATTTTAATACTTTTAGTGATACAAAAATGTCGTGTCCAGCTCGCAACAAATTTTTGTTAACATATGTCTGGTTTCAATGCCTTATTAACAACCACCAGATATATAATGCGTGGTTGCGAAGAGCACGTCAGTATGAACTGCACTATTATAAGCGGCAGACTCAATTCGTATGCTTCTTATGACACTGACACGCGGTTTGTAGTCAAGTATTTTACATCTGATGATGGTAGTGTGTGAGTCATTGGAACTGCTCATATATAAACAAAAATACTTTTCGAGCAAGGCAGAAAAATTTTATATTACTAACAGTACCTGATGTCTTGGTGAGCATCTTACGACAGTATCAGGCACTAAGGAGAACGCCGGCCGGTGTGGCCGAGTGGTTCTAGGCGCTTCAGTCTGGAACCGCGCGACCGCTACGGTCGCAGGTTCGAATCCTGCCTCGGGCATGGATGTGTGTGATGTCCTTAGGTTAGTTAGGTTTGAGTAGTTCTAAGTTCTAGGGGACTGATGACCTCAGATGTTAAGTCCCATAGTGCTCAGAGCCATTTGAACCATTTGAACTAAGGAGAACAACGTCGTCTTTGAGAAGGAAATTTTACGGTGTGGGCCACTATTAGGATTTGAAGTCATTCAACACTGTGCTATGCGACGCCTTGGCTGAATAGAAGCGACTGCACAGTAGCGTAAGAAATACCTATCAACACCTGCTCATGCGTATAATTTGTGCGTTTTAACAGCACGATTCAGTTCTCATTCATGCAGTAGTTTCTAGGCGCGCGACTACGTACAGTGGATTTACAGGACGTACCTTTACTGCTAACGTTCAGGAAAACACACAGAGCCATCGTAAGATGGCTGATACGGCACAAATATGTTTCCTGATTGTCGTCAAATCAACGTTTCAAGGGACGAGATGAAAACACAGCTATAGTAGAGGGCCCATTCCCCTTAGTTGCAGGAGAATTTTTTTTTTTTTTCCAGCGACGAGGTGCAGAGTTTTAGCCAAGATTTCCTTTCACTCACTCGTCAGTGTGGTGGGATTAACTTGTCTTCACTGTCACAATAGACTGTAGTTGTTTGGGATGCGATCTTTCAGATGGTCGTCGACTGTCGAACTTTCATTGTTACTGTACTATGCGACGCCTTGGCTGAATAGAAGCGACTGCACAGTAGCGTACGAATACCTATCAACACCCGCTCGTGCGTATAATTTGTGAGCTTTAACAGCACGATTCAATTCTCATTCGACCATTTTTGCGCCTTGAACCGCTCGGCCACCATGGCCGGCCGTAGTTGTCTGGGATGCGTTCTTTCAGATGGTCGTCGACTGTCGAACTTTCATTGTTACTGGTGTTTTTACATACGATATCAGAAAGAACACTGCTACCTGGAGGTTCTCACGGGATATGTGCGATCAGCACCAGTCGAGAAACGGAGTCGGTGGTTGGCAGAATTCTACCGCCCCACAAGGAATATGTGTGAAGTGAAATGAATGGATCGATAAAGATGTAACGCAATTGAATGAGGAGTTGTCAGGTAGCCTAATGATTAAGACGACGGCTCGCAATGAGCAGGAAATATGAGCTCGCGTCCCACCTCAGAACAAATTTTTCATTGTCACTACATTTTCGTTAATTCGGTGTTGAGGTACCTCAACGGTTCGCAGTGATACGTTATCGCGTCCCCGCTGACTGTGTGGACTGTACGGGCGTGCTGGGCAGCGGCACTCACCTGCTCTTGAGGATGAGGGGAGTCGGCCGCAGACAGAGCACGAGTGACCTGCCAGGAGGTGGGTTGGAGCCCGACTGGCGGCGGCGGAGGCGCCGCGCGGCGACGCGAGCCCCGCGCCGGCTCCCCATTGGCCGGCCGAAATACCCGGCGCCGAAACGCGACCGGGGTGTAGGAGGACGCGGCAGCCCCCTGGATCTGGTTTCTCGGCGCGCTGCCCGTTGCACAAGGCGCCGCCCCAGCTGCGGCAAGTGCACCGGCCGCACCTCCGCGCGCGCTGCAACCACATCTACATGGATGCTCTGCAAATCACATCTAACGAGGAGACAGCACGACCGTGGGGTCGGGGATTTGTCCGCAATTTTGTGTGGTGAAAGAGGACCCCTGACACCGCACGTGGTTAAAATACGAGGGCTATCCACAAAGTACATTACGTTTTGGAATTAAAAATAAAGAAAGTATTGGAATTTTTTTTATTATATACAGAGGAACGCCACACTTAAATACTACTTTTCTACATAGTTGCCATTTAAATTAAGGCACTTATCGTAGCGATGGACGAGCTTGGAAATTCCTTCGTCGTAAAATTCGACCGCCTGCGCCTTCAACCACGTAATTTGTTAAAGATAATGTAGGTTTGGGAAACTTTCTGAATAATTGGTGGAATAACAAAAGAAAATGAAACAAAAGAAAAAGAAGGTGCCAGGGGAGGAATCGAACCCGAGACATCTGGCGTAAGAGTCCGAGCCCTAAACAACCTTTTTTCTTCACCTAATTTGTTCGTTATAGTTCGTTGCAATTGTTCGTGGCTGATGTCCCCTGACGCCCATTGAAGTTCATTATTGATCCATTAACTCAGTTTTTTTTATTACAGAGGGCAGCTAGCCCTCCGACCGAACACGCTGAGCTACCGTGCCGGCAAACAACTAGGCCAGACAGCCGGTCGGCAACGGGCTAACATTTTCTAGTTATACGGCATCTAAGAAACTTTGGATCGATTTTTCCCGGCATTTTTCGGGTAGTGCGTCCTAATATTTTAACCACGTGAGGTATTAGGGGTCCTCTTTCACCACACAAAATTTCGGACAAATCCCCGACAACACGGTCGTACCTTCTCCTTGTAAGTGTCTGGCAGAGTATTTATCGAACCACTTTCACAATTCTCTATTATTCCAATCGCGTATAGCGCGGAAAGAACGAGCATCTACAGGGTGCTCCATTGATAGTGACCGGGCCAAATATCTCACGAAATAAGCATCAAACGAAAAAACTACAAAGGACGAAACTCGTCTAGCTTCAAGGGGAAAACCAGATGGCGCTATTGTTGGCCCGCTAGATGGCGCTGCCGTAGGTCAAAAGGATATCAACTGCGCTTTTTAAAATAGGAACCCCCATTTTTATTACATATTCGTGTAGTACGTAAAGAAATATGAATGTTTTAGTTGGACCACTTTTTTCGCTTTGTGAGAGATGGCACTGTAATAGTCACAAACATATGGCTCACAATTTTATACGAACAGTCGATAACAGGTAGGTTTTTTAAATTAAAATACAGAACGTAGGTCTCTTTGAACATTTTACGTCGGTTGTTCCAATGTGATACATGTCCCTTATCATTTCTGGGAAGGCATCCTGTTACAGCGTGATTACCTGTAAATACCACATTAATGCAATAAATGCTCAAAATGATGTCAGTCAACCTCAATGCATTTGGCAGTACGTGTAACGACATTCCACTCAACACCGACGTTTTTGAGATTCTGTAATAGTCACAAACGTATAACTACGTGGTATCACGTAACAGTCCGCCAGTGCGGACGGTATTTGCTTCGTGAAACATTACCCCTGTTAAAATGGACCGTTTACCAATTGCGGAAAAGATCGATATCGTGTTGATGTAAGGCTATTGTGATCAAAATACCCAACGGGCGTGTGCTATGTATGCTGCTCGGCATCCTGGACGACATCATACAAGTGTCCGGACCGTTCGCCGGATAGTTACGTTATTTAAGGAAACAGAAAGTGTTCAGCCACATGTGAAACATCAACCACGACCTGCAACAAATGATGATGCCCAAGTACGTGTTTTAACTGCTGTCGCGGCTAATCCGCACATCAGTAGCAGACAAATTGCGACCGAATCGGGAATCTCAAAAACGTCGGTGTTGAGAACGCTACTTCAACATCGACTGCACCCGTACCATATTTCTATACACCTGGAATTGCATGTCGACGACTCTGAACGTCGTGTACACTTCCGCCACACGACACAAGAGAAATTACGGGACGATGACAGATTTTTTGCAAGCGTGCTATTTAGCGACGAAGCATCATTCACCAACAGCGGTAACGTAAACCGGCATTAATATGCGCTATTGGGCAACGGAAAATCTACGATGGCTGCGACAAGTGCAACATCAGCGACCTTGGCGGGTTAATATATGGTGCGGCATTATGGGATGAAGGATAACTGGCCCCCATTTTATCGATGGCAATCTAAATGGTGCAATGTATGCTGATTTCCTACGTAATATTCTACCGATGTTACTACAAGATGTTTCACTGCATGACAGAATGCCGATGTACTTCTAACGTGATGGACGTCCGTCACATAGCTCGCGTGCGGTTGAATCGGATTGAATAGCATATTTCATGACAGGTGGATTGGTCGTCGAAGCACCATACCATGGCCCGCACGTTCACCGGATCTGACGTCCCCGGATTTCTTTCTGTGGGGAAAGCTGAAGGATATTTGCTATCGTGATCCACCGACAACGCCTGAAAACATGTGTCAGCGCATTGTCAATGCATGTGCGTATATTGCGGAAGGCGAACTACTCGCTGTTGAGAGGAATGTCGTTACACGTATTGCCAAATGTATTGAGGTTGACGAACATCATTTTGAGCATTTATTGCATTAATGTCGTATTTACAGGTAATCACGCTGTAACAGCATGCGTTCTCAGAAATGATAAGTTCACAAAGGTACATGTATCACATTGGAACAACCGAAATAAAATGTTCAAACGTACCTACGTTCTGTATTTTAATTTAAAAAACCTACCTGTTATCAATTGTTCGTATAAAATTGTGAGTCATAGGTTTGTGACTATTACAGCCCCATCTATCACAAAGCGAAAAAGTGGTACCACTAAAACATTCATATTTTTTTACGTACTACACGAATATGTAGTAAAAAATGGGGGTTCCTATTTAAAAAAACGCAGTTGATATTCGTTTGATCTATGGCAGCGCCATATAGCGGTCCAACCATAGCGTCATCTGGTTTCCCCCTTCAAGCTAGATAAGTTTCGTTCGTTGTAGTTTTTTCGTTTGACGCTTATTTCGTGAAATATTTGGTCTGGTCATGATCAATGGACCACCCTGTATATCTTTCCGTACGAGCTCTGATTTCCCTTATTTCATCATGGTGATCGTTTCTTCCTATCCGGATCGACGTCAACAAAATATTTTCGCATTCGGAGGAGAAAGCTGGTGACTGGAATTTCGTGAGAAGATTCCGATGTTTTAATGATGTCCATTCCAAATCCTGTATCATTTCAGTGACGCTCTCTCCCCTATTCTGTGATAATACAAAACGTGCTGGCCTTCTTTGAACTTTTTCGATGTATTCCGTCAATCCTATTTGGTAAGTAGCCCGCACCGCGAGGCAGTATTCTAAAAGAGGACGGACAAGCGTAGTGTAGGCAGTCTCCTTAGTAGATCTGTTACATTTTCTAAGTGTCCTGCCAATAAAACGCAGTCTTCGGTTAGCCCTCTCCACAACATTTTCTATGTGTTCCTTCCAGTTTAAGTTGTTCGTGATTGTAATTCCGAGGTATTTAGTTGAATTTACGGCCTTTTGATTTGACTGATTTATCTTGTAACCGAAGTTTAACGGGTTCCTTTAAGCACTCACGTGGATGACCTCACACTTTTCGTTATTTATGGTCAACTGACAATTTTCACACTATACAGATATCTTTCCTACACTACTGGCCATTAAAATTGCTACATCGAGAAGAAATGTAGATGATAAACGGGCATTCATTTGACAAATATATTATACCAGAACTGACATGTGATTACATTTTCACGCAATTTGGGTGCATAGATCCTGAGAAATCAGTACCCAAAACAACCACTTCTGGCCGTAATAACGGCCTTGATACGCCTCAGCATTGAGTCAAACAGAGATTTGATGGCGTCTACAGGTACAGCTGCCCATGCAGCTTCAACACGATACCACAGTTTATCACGAGTAGTGACTGGCGTATTGTGACGAGCCAGTTGCTCGGCCACCATTGACCAGACGTTTTCAATTGGTGAGAGATCTGGAGAATGTGCTGGCCAGGGTAGCAGCCGAACATTTTCAGTATCGAGAAAGGCCCGTACAGGACCTGCAACATGCAGTCGTGCACTATCCTGCTGAAATGTAGAGCTTCGCAAGGATCGAATGAAGGGTAGAGCCAGGGGTCGTAACACATCTGAAATTTAACGTACACTGTTCAAAGTGCCGTCAGTGCGAACAAAAGGTGACCGCGACATGTAACCAATGGCACCCCATACCATCACGCCAGGTGATACGCCAGTATGGCGATGACGAATGCACGCTTCCAATGTGCGTTCTCCGCGATGTCGCCTAACGCTTATGCCACCATAATGATGCTGTCAACAGAACTTGGTTTCATCCGAAAAAATGACGTTTTGCCATTCGTGCACCCAGGACCGTCGTTGAGTACACCATCTCAGGCGGTCCTGTCTGTGATGCAGCGTCAAGGGTAACCGCAGCCATGGTCTCCGAGCTGAAAATCCATGCTGCTGCAAACGTCGTCGAACTGTTCGTGCAAATGGTTGTTGTCATGCAAACGTCCCCCATCTGTTGACTCAGGGATCGAGACGTGGCTGCACGATCCGTTACAGCCATGCCTGTCATCTTGACTGCTAGTGATACGAGGTCGTTGGGATCTAGCACGGCGTTTCGTATTACCCTCTGAACCCACCGATTCCATATTCTGCTAACAGTCATTGGATCTAGACCAAAGCGAGCAGCAATGTCGCGATGCGATAAACCGCAGTCGCGATAGGCTACAATCCGACCTTTATCAAAGTCGGAAACGTGATGGTACGCATTTCTCCTTCTTACACGAGGCATCACAACAACGTTTCACCAGGCAACGCCGGTCAACTGCTGTTTGTGTATGAGAAATCGGTTGGAAACTTTCCTCATGTCAGCACGTTGTAGGTGTCATCACCGGCGCCAACCTTGTGTGAATGCTCTGAAAACCTAATCATTTGCATCCCACAGCATCTTCTTCCTGTCGGTTAAATTTCGCATCTGTAGCATGTCATCTTCGTGGTGTAGAAATTTTAATGGCCAGTAGTGTCGTTTTGCAATTTGTTTTGATCTTCTGATGACTTTGTTAGTCGATAGACGACAGCGTTATATGCAAACTACCTAAGACGGCTGCTCAGATTGTCTCCCAAATCGTTTATATAGATAAGAAACAGCAAAGGGCTTTTAACACTACCTTGGGGAAAGCCAGAAATCACTTCTGTTTTACTCGATGACTTTCCGTCTATTACTACGAACTTTGACCTCTCTCACAGGAAATCACGAATCCAGACAGATAACGGAGACGATATTCCATAGCCGCTTGTGTGGTACAGTGTTATAAGCTTTCCGGAAATCCAGAAATACGGAATTTGAAGTCCCTTGTCAACACTTCATGCGAGTAGAGAGCTAGTTGTGTTTCACAAGAACGATGTTTTTAAATCCATGTTGAGTGTGTGTCACTAGACCGTTTTCTTCGTGGTAATTCAGAGTAATATGGCGAGGAACGATCATTAGAATGTAAATTGGCCGTTCCCTATAAAGATACAGGGTATTTATAAATGGTGGAAAAATCGAAATTTTTTATGACTTTATTAAATTCTATAGTCTTTCCTGATTACATTGATATATACATTGTGCTGTTGTTGTGGTATTCAGTCCGGAGACTGGTTTGATGCAGCTCTCCATGCTACTCTATCCTGTGCAAGCTTCTTCATCTCCCAGTACCTACTGCAACCTATATCCTTCTGAATCTGTTTAGTGTATTCATCTCTTGGTCTCCCTCTACGATTTTTACCCTCCGCACTGCCCTCCAATACTAAATTGGTGATCCCTTGATCCCTCAGAGTATGTCCTATCAACCGATCCCTTCTTCTAGTCGAGTTGTGCCACAAATTTCTCTCCTCCCCAATTCTATTCAATACCTCATCATTAGTTAAGTGATCCAACCATCTAATCTTCAGCATTCTTCTGTAGCACCACATTTCGAAAGCTTCTATTCATTTTTTGTGTAAACTATTTATCGTCCACGTTTCACTTCCATACATGGCTACACTCCATACAAATACTTTCAGAAACGACTTCCTGGCACTTAAATCTATACTCGATGTTAGCAAATTTCTCTTCGTCAAAAACACTTTCCTTGCCATTGCAAGTCTACATTTTATATTCTCTCTACTTCGACCATCATCAGTTATTTTGCTCCCCAAATAGCAAAACTCATGTACTACTTTAAACGTCTGATTTCCTAATCTAATACCATCAGCATCACCCGATTTCATTCGACTACATTGCATTATCCTCGTTTTGCTTTTGTTGATGTTCATCTTATATCCTCTTTACAAGAAACTGTCCATTCTGTCCATTCCGTTCAGCTGCTCTTCCAGGTCCTTTGCTGTCTCTGACAGAATTATGTCATTGGTGAACCACAAAGTTTTTATTTCTTGTCCATAGATTTTAATTCCTACTCCGAATTTTTCTTTTGTTTCCTGTACTGCTTGCTCAATATACAGATTGAATAACATCAGGGATAGGCTACAGCCCTGCCTCACTCTCGTCCCAACCACTGCTTCCCTTTCATCCCCCTCGACTCTTACAACTGCCATCTGGTTTCTGTACAAATTGTAAATAGCCTTTCGGTCACTGTATTTTACCCTTGCCACCTTCAGCATTTGAAAGAGAGTGTTCCAGTCAACATTGTCAAAAGCTTTCTCAAAGTCCACAAATGCTAAAAACGTAGGTTTGCCTTTTCTTAATCGATTTTCTAAGATAAGTCGTAGGGTCAGTATTGCCTCACGTGTTCCAACATTTCTATGGAATCCAGACTGATCTTCCCCGAGGTCGGCTTCTACCAGTTTTTACATTTGTCTGTAAAGAATTTCTGTTAGTATTTTGCAGCCATGGCTTATTAAACTGATAACTCGGTAATTTTCACATCTGTCAACACCTGCTGGTACTGGCAGAAGTAAGGCTGTGAGGACGGGGCGTTAGTCGTGCTTGGGTAGCTCAGTTGGTAGAGCACTTGTCCGCGATAGGCAAAGATCCCGAGTTCGAGTCTCGGTCCGGCGCACAGTTTTAATCTGCCAGGAATTTTTAACACTTGCTTTCTTTGGGATTGGAATTATTATATTCTTCTTGAAGTCTGAGGGTATTTCGCCTGTCTCATACATCTTGATCATCAGATGATAGAGTTTTATCAGGGCTGGCTCTCCCAAGGCTATCAGTAGTTCTAATGGAATGTTGTCTACTCCTTGGGCCTTGTTTCGACTTAGATCTTTCAGTACTCTGTCAAACTCTTCACGCAGTATTATATCTCCCATGTCATCTTCATCCTCTTCCATTTCCATAATATTGTCCGCAAGAACATCGCCCTTGTATAGACCCTCTGTATACTCCTTCTACCTTTTGCTTTCCCTTCTTTGCTTGGAACTGGGTCTCCATCTGAGCTCTTGATATTCATACAAGTGGTTCTCTTTTCCCCAAAGGTCTCTTTAATTTTCTTGTAGGCAGTATCTATCTTACGCCTAGTGATATACGCCTCTGCATCCTTTCATTTGTACTCTAGCCATCCCTGCTTAGCCATTTTGCACTTCCTGTCGATCTCAGTTTTGAGACGTTTGTATTCCTTTTTGCCTGCTTCATTTACTGCATTTCTGTATTTTTCTCCTTTCATCAATTAAATTCAATATCTCTTCTGTTACCCCAGGATTACTACTAGCCCTCGTCGTTTTACCTACTTGATCCTCTGCTGCCTTGACTATTTCATCTCTCAAAGCTTCCCATTCCTTATCTACTGTATTTCTTCCCCCATTCTCGTCAATCGTTCCCTAATGCTCTCCCTGAGACACTCTACAACCTCTGGTTCTGTCAGTTTATCCAGGTCCCATCTCCTTAAATTCACCCCTTTTTGCAGTTTCTACAGTTTTAATCCACAGTTCATAACCAATAGATTGTGGTCAGAGTCCACATCTGCCCCTGGAAATGTCTTACAATTTAAAACCTGGTTCCTAAATCTCTGTCTTACCATTATATAATCTATCTGAAACCTTTCAGTATCTCCAGGCTTCTTCCTTGTATACAACCTTTTTTACAAATCTTAACCAAGTGTTAGCTATGATTAAATTATGCTCTGTGCAAGATTCTACCAGGCGGCTTCCTCTTTCATTCCTTACCCCCATTCCATATTTACCTACTACGTTTCCATCTCTTCCTTTTCTTGCTATCGAATTCCAGTCACCCATGACTATTAAATTTTCGTCTCCCTTCACTATCTGAATAATTTATTTTATCTCATCATACATTTCATCAATCTCTTCGTCATCTGCGGAACGAGTCGGCATATAAACTTGCACTACTGTAGTAGGCGTGGTCTTCGTATCTATCTTGGCCACAATAATGCGTTCACTACGCTGTTTGTAGCAGCTTACCCGCATTCCTATTTTTTTTTATTCATTATTAAACCTACTTCTGCATTACCCCTATTTGACTTTGTATTTATAACCTTGTATTCACCTGACCAGAAGTCTTGTTCCTCCTGCCACCGAACTTCACTAATTCTCACTATATCTGACTTTAACCTATCCATTTCCCTTTTTAAATTTTCTAACCTACCTGCCCGATTAAGGGATCTGACATTCGATGCTCCAACCCGTAGAATGCCAATTTTCTGTCTACTGATAACAACGTGCTCCTGAGTAGTCCCCGTCCGGAGATCCGAATGGGGAACTATTTTACCTCCAGAATCTTTTACCCAAGAGGACGCCATCATCATTTAACCACACAGTAAAGCTGCATGCCCTGGGGAAAAATTACGGCTGTAGTTCCCCCTGGCTTTCAGCCGTTCGCAGTACCAGCACAGCAAGGCCGTTTTAGTTAGTGATACAAGGCCAGATCAGTCAATCATGCAGACCATTGCCCCTGCAACTACTGGAAAGGCTGCTGCCCCTCTTCAGGAACCACACGTTTGTCTGGCCTCTCAACAGATAGCCCTCCGATGTGGTTGCACCTACGGTACGGCTATCTGTATCGCGGAGGCACTCAAGCCTCCCCACCAACGGCAAGGTCCATTGTTCATGGGGGAGGGGGGATATACATTATATAATGTATATTATAATGTATATTATATAATGTAATATACATTATAGGCTTTCAAATGAAAAATGTCCTATATATACAAAATTTTAAAGTTACAGTCATGTATGCCGCCATGCCCCATTTATTTCTGTTACAGAAACCAGTATTATTTCGAAAAGAACTGTGAACTTTCTGTTTCCAGCGATTATACGTATGATACGTTGTATATGTTGGTAACAGTACAGGTTTTTAGTGTCTGTAAAAGATTATCTTTGCTAGTACTTACTTTTGTTTCGCTGAAGCAGTTCTTTCTCGTGTTACTGAATGTTTGTTGCCCAAGTTCTACATATATTTGTGGAAGTACATATCCTTTAGTGTGCAATGAATACGAACTATGCCACACATCAAGATATTCAATAAAAGGTAATTCGGTGGTGAAAGGGTTCACAAACAAAGCAAGCCACACTGTTGAAAGTAACCTATGTATCAGTTCTTCAGGGAAGAAACTCCCACATGGCACACCTCCCGGTGATCCAAATTTTTGTGTTAACAATGACGCTGTTTGTAGTGGATTTGTTGTTGTTGATGTGGGCATCATATCTTCTTTGATAAAGGAAGTGGCGATATGCAAACAATGTGATGGTGTAGGCTGATTGGAAATAACCGATCAACAAAGTAGCAGGATGGATTTATCGTCAAAGTTAGTTGTTCCATGTAGATCCTGCAATAAATCTACCTCGAAAATGACTTTGAAGATTGTGCATAATTCATGTGATGTGAATTTGAAGTTAGTGTATGCAATGCGGGCAATAGGAAAAGGAAAAAAGGCTGCTCAAACGTTTTGTGGTTTGATGGACCTTCCTCCTCCTCCCAGTAGGTTCAGCTAGTACATAAACATACTTTTAGGTACCTTGACGGTTGTGTCTAAAGCACCTATGAAAAGTTCAGTAGAAGAAACTGTAAATATTAGTGGAACCAAGGACACTGCTGTTGTGCTTGATGAGATATGGCAACGTCGAGGACATCGTTCCTTGAATGGTGTTGTAAGTGCTACTTCTCTGGAGAATGGAAAAGTTCTTGATGTTGAGTGCTTATCTAAGCACTGCCTCACCTGCCATGGTAACACTGAAGGACATATTGAACATCAGTGTTCTAAGAATTATGATGGTTACAGTGGAGGTATGGAGTGTGATGGAGCTCTAAAAATATTTCAGAGGTCGGTGCCCGTTTATAACGTTAGATATACGAAGTACCTAGGCGATGGGGCCTCTAAAGCTTTCAGTAAAATTAATGAGTTCAATGTTTATGGTGATACCTTGGTAACAAAACTGGAGTGTTGTGGACATGTGCAAAACAGGATGGGTGCTAGATTGAGAAAGCTACGAAGAGAAATGAAAGGAAAGTTGCTATCTGATGGAAAATCTCTGTCTGGCCGAGGCAGAATGACAGAAACTGAAATAGATCTTCTTCAGAGTTATTATGGACTGGCCATTAGACGAACTGCACTTCTGAATGATGTTACAGCAATGAGAAAAGCTGTATGGGCCACCTACTTTCGTAAGTTGTCCACAGATGACCACCCTGTTCACGGACTTTGCCCTAAAGGAGCAGATTCTTGGTGTGGTAACCGAAAAGCAAAAGAAAGTGGTCAAATATACCATAATAAGCATTCTCTACTTGAGCCTGTTATGAATGAAATAAAACCAATTTTCAGAGACCTGAGTGACCATGTTTTTCTTAGTAAATGTCTTCATGGGGGTGCTCAGAATACAAATGAAAGTTTCAACCATTGAATATGGGAAATATTACCCAAGTATGTTTTTGTAGGACTAAATACATTAGAAGTTGGTGTACTAGATGCAGTGATGTCTTTCAATGGTGGAGTGATAGGAAGGTTGGATGTTCTAAGAAATTTAGGCACAAAATGTGGCTCTGATACGGAAGACCAATTGCTTGCGTGTGACAGATAACGGGTACATGAAGCTGAAAGTTTCGCTCTTCAAGTTACCAAAGAAGCAAGAAGTGCTAAAAGGAATGCCAAGAGGAAGCTTGAAGATGAAGAAGTGCTGCTAGACGAAGACTACGTTTCAGGAATGTTCTGAGGCACAGTTTAATTGGACTCATATTTTCATTCGCAATTTCCCGCAAGTTGTATTTTTCAGAATTCAGGTACAAATATTTCATAAAGTTAATAAAGCATTGTTCTAAGTTTTGGTGACTAGCAATAGTCCATACATATGTAGTAGACCTAAGCTTTAGTACAGACTCAACTAAATTATAGAAAAAACAAAATTTTTATTACGAAAAAGTTATAAAAATTAAAATGTAAGATGTGATAATTGTTACCCTTGTAATATACATAATAGGTGGAATTAAATAGGTCTATTACCTCAGTCATCATGTCATGCATATCTGGTTAAAATTTTGTCTGATTCAAATGTGTAACATTGGATTAAATGCCACCTCAATTTGAGGAAGAATTTTGGAAAAAATGTATCAATATCTTTGTAATATTTTTAATAATCCAAAGCAGGTCCAAAAATATTCAAAATACTTTTCATTGCTTAGAAAGTGTGCTGCATTACCTGATACCAACAAAAAAATCTGTAAAACATATACGCCGGCCGGGGTGGCCGAGCGGTTCAGGGCGCTACAGTCTGGAACTGCGCGACCGCTACGGTCGAAGGTTCGAATCCTGCCTCGGGCATGAATGTGTGTGATGTCCTTAGGTTAGTTAGGTTTAAGTAGTTATTAGTTCTAGGGGACTGATGACCTCAGAAGTTAAGTTCCATAGTGCTCGAAGCCCTTTGAACCATTTTTTTGTAAAACATATACATTATAAACAGTGCCTGAAAGAAATAGGTGTTGATGTTTACGTAATATTGATCCGGAAAAGTACCCTGTATCCTTAAAGGAATCCTCCAGGAATTAACGTCGAGTGCCTAATCCTGTTTGAACGCACGAAAAATTGGCGATTTTTGTGATTTTTTCAAATAATATAAAAATGAATGCTAAATTTGATGAAATAATTTTATTTCTTACATTTTTGTCTTTAAAAAATCATTTTTGTGTCCGCATTGGAGGCCCCTGTAGCCGCTGCACCAGGAAGAAGGACTGCACGCAGCCGGAACATTGGTCATCGACGAAAATTCTGGAATCCCTCCTACTGGACCTGCAACACAATAATTTTGTATGCCAATATATTTTCTAGCAGTACACATAGAATAATTGAAAAATATTGAGTCCTAACAAAATGGTAACCTGTTGAAATGAGTGTCATGTTTCTCGCCCAAAAAATCAAGACAAAAGCATGGATCGAAAATAGAATTTTGAAGATATTGCAAGAACGGCTACGTATGCTGATAGAGAGTTCAATTTAGACTGCCAGCATCTAATTCAGATCAAAATCGTACGTTTCCAGCCAATCTGAAAAGTACTGTATCGAAAAAAACGCGTTTTAAGTTGTGGGTTACATTTTTCGAAGTTAAACATGCAGCGTGACAGTTATTTAACTATATGGAAAAAAAGTAATTAGTTACAAACTAGGGCGTGTAGCCACACTTTATTCAACATGTAAACATCACTACAGACATTCGGTTTACGTTATGACATGTTCGATATGCCTGCCATCATTGGCGATGATGTGGCGCAGACAAATGGCGAAATTCTGCGTGACCCGCTGGAGTGTCGGAACATCGGTGCTGTCGATGACCTCCTGAATGGCTACTTTCAGCTCAGCAATGGTTTTGAGGTTATTGCTGTACAGCTTGTCTTTAATATGGACCCACAAAAAGGAGTCGCGTGTGTTAATTTCCGGAGAATATGGCGGCCAGTCGAGGCCCATGCCAGTGGCCTCTCGGTACCCCAGAGCTAGAATGCGGTCCCCAAAGTGCTCCTCCAGGACATCAAACACTCTCCTGCTTCGATGGGGTCGAGCTCCGTCTTGCATGAACCACATCTTGTCGAAATCAGGGTCACTTTGGATAATGGGGACGAAATCATCTTCCAAAACCTAGACGTACCGTTCGGTAGTCACCGTGCCATCACTGAATATCGCACCGATTTTTTCCGTGACTGCACACTGCACACCACACAGGCAGACGTTGAGGGTGAAGCGACTTCTCGATCGCAAAATGCAGATTATCGGTTCCCAAAATATGCCAATTTCGCTTACTAACGGATCCGTCCAAATGAAAGTGGGCTTCGCCGTGCATGCGCATACAAATTGCCACCATGCCTCGCGGCCAACAGTGCCGTTTCAACGTCCTAACGCAAACCGTTCAGAAGTTATGACGATTTTTTTCATATAGTTCAATAATTGCTACACTGTACGTCTAGTCAGAAATTCCAGATAGAAAAGGAGGCCCTCCTCTGCCTTCTTCGTGGCCATGGCGATCCTGCGGGTCTTTTTCCGCAGCTTCTGTCATCTGCTGCTCAGCTCGCTCGATGCGTTTTACATCCAGCTTTCTGTAGAAGTTATAAGAAGCTGGTCCAGTCTCAAATTCTAGCACTTTCATAAGTTTCATGACGACGTATTTGATATTACATGCTGCCACATTAGCCGCGATATCGATATTTTTTTCCCGCTGTGAATCGGTTTCGGAAACACTTTTTCACAAATCGCCTTCTAACTCGATAACGGAGCTTGTGGCGAACTTGGTATGAACACTACAGTGCAGTAACCATCCCAAGGAACATTTGAAGCCAAACAAGCAAAAATCGATTTTTGGAGGTTTCACAGAGCGTACAGTGAAACCACGAGAAAGCTACACTACTGGCCATTCAAATTGCTACACCAAGAGGAACTGCAGATGATAAACGGGTATTCATTGGACAAATATATTATACTAGAACTGACATGTGATTACATTTTCAAGCAATTTGGGTGCATAGATCCTGAGAAATCAGTACCCTAAACAACCAACTCTGGCCGTAATAACGTTCTTGATACGCCTGGGCATTGAGTCAAACAGAGCTTGCATGGCGTATACAGGTACAGCTGCCAAGCAGCTTCAACACGATACCATAGTTCATCAAGAGTAGCGACTGGTGTATTGTGACGAGCCAGTTGCTCGGCCACCATTGACCAGACGTTTTCAATTGGTGAGAGATCTGGAGAATGTGCTGGCCAGGGCAGCAGTCGAACATTTTCAGTATCCACAAAGGCCCGTACACGACCTGCAACATGCGGTCGTGCATTATTATGCTGAAATGTAGGGTTTCACAGGATCGAATGAAGGGTAGAGCCACGGGTCGTAACACATCTGAAATGTAACGTCCACTGTTCAAAGTGCCATCAATGCGAACAAGAGGTGAGCGAGACGTGTAACCAATGGCACCCCATACCATCACGCCGGGTGATACGCCAGTATGGCGATGACGAATACACGCTTCCAACGTGCGTTCACTTCGATGTCGACAAACCCGGATGCGACCTTCATGATGCTGTAAACAGAACCTGGATTCCTCCGAAAAAATGACGTTTTGCCATTCATGCACCCAAGTTCGTCGTTGAGTACACCATCTCAGGCGGTCTTGTCTGTGATGCAGCGTCAAGGGTAACCGCAGCCACGATCTCCGAGCTGATAGTCCATGCTGCTTCAAACGTCGTCGAACTGTTGGTGCAGATGGTTGTTGTCTTGCAAACGTCCCCATCTGTTGACTCAGGGATCGAGACGTGGCTGCACGATCCGTTACAGCCATGCGGATAAGATGCCTGTCATCTCGACTGCTAGTGATACGAGGCCGTTGGGAACCAGCACGGCGTTCCGTATTAGCCTCCTGAACCCACCGATTCCACATTCTGCTAACAGTCATTGGATCTCGAACAACGCGAGCAGCAATGTCGCGATACGATAAAACGCTAACTCGATAGGCTACGATCCGACCTTTATCAAAGTCGGAAACGTGATGCTACGCATTTCTCCTCCTTACACGAGGCATCACAACAACGTTTCACCAGGCAACGCCGGTCAAGTGCTGTTTGTGTATGAGAAATCGGTTGGAAACTTTCTTCATGTCAGCACGTTGTAGGTGTCGCCACCGGCGCCAGCCTTGTGTGAATGCTCTGAAAAGCTAATAATTTGCATACCACAGCATCTTCTTCCTGTCGGTTAAATTTCGCGTCTGTAGCACGTCATCTTCGTGGTGTAGCATTTTTAATGGCCAGTAGTGTATATCTGGATGGGCGGACGGGGCTTTCAGGCGCCCTCCTCCAGAGTGCGAATCCACTGTGTTTTCGCAGAACCACCTCGTGATAGCAACGCACAAGAACTACGCAGAACAATGGCAACGTCCATTCCGTACCAGAACAGCCGAGATAAAAAATTAAAATCTATTTTCCGTTTAGATAGCAAAATAAATTTGTTACTTCTACAACGAATTTTCGCTCTGAAGCAGAGCGTGCAGCGAGTAGAATGACACAGTGTTTTGCACAGAGACTGGAACCTGGGACCTTTACCCTTCACGGGAAAGTGCTCCACCGACTGAACTATCCAAGTATGACTTACGCTCAGCCCTACCAGCGTCGCTCCGTCAGTGTCTCTTCTCCTACCTTCCGAACAGCACACAAGTTCACCTGCATAGCTTGCGGGGTTGTGGAGAAATGCCTAGGGGATTGTTTCCAGAGTGAATTTCCACTCTGTTGCAGAATGTGCGCTGAAGTCTGATGTTTGGAAGTAAGAGAAAGTAGTAGCACAATGGAAACTGAAAAACCATGTCGTGAGTGCTTGGTTAGGTCAGTCGGTAAAGCACTTGCCCGCAAAGACAAAGGTCTTCGTTTCTAGTCCCTCGCAAGGTTTAACCTGCTTGGAAGTTTCAAATTATATGTCTGAGTTCAAGCCAACATCTGATGCAAGACTTTGAACTGAAACACACAGAGCGTAAAATCAGCCTTAGTCGTAACTTCCAGCGGTCATCCACGGATTGCGCATACTGGAGTAGTCACACGGTAATGGGGTTAGCTGCGAAATAAGAAGGAAAACGTCTCTACTCTAGCCTGTCTTGTACGAGCCTCTCCATCTCCACGTAACGACTGCCACCTGCATTCACCTGCACCTGCTTACTGCGACACAGTTATCATACATCCTCAACGACAGAGAAAATGTTCAAATGTGTATGAAATCTTATGGTACTTAACTGACAAGGCCATCAGTCCCTAAGCTTACACACTACTTAACCTAAATTATCCTAAGGACAAACACACACACCCATGCCCGAGGGAGGACTCGAGCCTCCGCCGGGATCAGCCGCACAGTCCATGACTGCAGCGCCTAAGACCGCTCGGCTAATCTCACGCGGCTCAAGGAGACCAGTGTGTGCGGAGGAAGAACGTCCTTTCCGATAGGCGGCTGAACCCACCCCATGCGATATTCCAGCCGACAACGTCATTTGACTGTCATTTTTTACTGTATTCATCCCTCGTACTCGCACCACAAATCCGTGTCAATACTGTGATCGGCCACCGCAGATTTATTAGGTTGTAAGAGCTGGGTGTACCTGGGTGCTCTGTGCATCTCTGAAGGATAGTACGTGTCGTCTGTCCGATGTATGAAAGGCCGCACTCACGGGGGATCTTGTAAACCCCAGGCTTACGAAGCACCAAATCATCCTTAACGGAGCCCAGAAGTGCTGCTGTCTTTGGTGGAGGGCGAAAAACCACTTTCGCTTCATGCTTACTGAGGATCCGTCCTATTTTTGACCATAGGCTTCCCATGTATGGCAGAAAAGCCATCGATTTAAAACTTTCCTTGTCTTCTTCTAATTTTCTTAAACCAAAAGTTGGTTTCATTTGTATCTGCTGTTGTGAGTACCCGTTGGCTTGAAAAACTCTTCTCAGGTGTAAAAGCTCGTTCTCCAGACTGCTCTCGTCCGCAGTGACATGTGCTCTGTGTACTAGAGTTCTGAGTACACTCATCCTCTGTGAAGGATGGTGGCAGCTATTTGCGCGTAAATATAAATCTGTATGGGTCGGTTTTCGATAAAGCGCGTGTCCCGAGGTGCCATCATCTTTACACCGTACTAGCACATCCAAAAATGGAAGGCATCCATCTTTTTCGATTTCCATCGTGAACTGAATTTGTCTGTGGATGGAGTTCAGATGATCTAAAAATCCTTTTAACTTGTCTTCACCATGGGGCCACACTACAAACGTGTCGTCAACATACCTCCAAAACACTGTGGACTTCTAACTTGCAGATTCCAGCGCCTTCTTCTCGAAGTCCTCCACAAAAAAAAAGTTGGCCACCAAAGACGACAAAGGACTACCCATGGCGACACCGCCAGTCTGTCCATAAAATTCGTTATTGAATAAAAAATATATCGAGGTCAAAACATGTTCAAACAAAGCTGAAATCTTTTTATCGAAACTTTTTCCAATCAGAAACAATGATTCCGAAAGAGGAACCTTTGTGAACAACGACACTACATTGAAACTAACATATCAGAATTGCTCAGTCTGAGTGATTTCAGTTTGCCAATGAAGTCCACAGAGCTACGTATATGATGAGCGAATTTTCCCACCAGAGGCCTTAATAATGATGCTAAGTCCCACAAGCTGCGACATCGTCGCGAAAAAACACAGTGGCCCGTATATGTAATAAGTTTTCTTTAATTTACGTCTATGGTCACAATCTTTTCTGTTTAACAGATTACCGGTTTCGGTCTTTAATGACCATCATCAAGACCGTCATTAAAGACCGAAACCGGTAATCTGTTAAACAGAAAAGATTGTGACCATAGACATAAATTAAAGGAAACTTATTATAATGCTAAGTGTTTGGCACAATCATAGGTTCGAGAGCCGATGTTACTCACTATCGGACGCAGAGGAACACCATTCTTGTGGATCTTTGGAAGCCCATAAAGCCTTGGAGGCAGCGCACCACTTGGTTTCAATCTTCGCACAACTTCTGGTGGAAGGGGGGAGGCGTTCAGAAGCGAAACAGTCTTCCTAAACACCTGGTTGGTAGGGTCTTTACTGATTTTCCGGTATGTGCTGTAACTCAGTAAAGTGTACATTTTATGATGATAATCATCACGAGACATTAAAACAGTGGCATTACCCTTATCAGCTAGAAGAACCACCATCTCGGTATCCTGGCGAAGTTTACGTAGTGCAGCCCTCTCGGCCACAGATATGTTACTCCTTTGTGGCCGAGCCTTTATAACTGCTCGACAAGTTTCGCATCTTATTTCTTCTGCTGATTCTGTAGAAAGAGGACGAACAGCTTCTTCCACGGCGCTGATGAAAGCTGGTATTGGTAAAACCTACGGCGTGGGTGAAAAGTTCAATCCTTTAGCTAAAACCATCCTCTTAGCGTCGTCCAAATCTTTATCCGTCATATTAATGACGGAGCGTCGAATAACAGTTTCTTGCTGCGAAGACAAGCCAACTAAACTTTGCCATCTGTCTCGATGTGGTTGCTTCACGAATCCAGTCTGACTTGGCCCACGTTATACCTTCGATCCAGTTCCATGAATTGTAGGGTATCTCCACATATATCTTTAGATGTAGGCGATAGAGTTGTTCCGAAACCAGGTCCAATTTTATGGGGGTAAAATGGATCCTCTCCTTAACAATAGCAGCACCAACATTCCTTAAAATCTTATTCATGACAGTCGACTTTATAAAATGTACTAACCTGGCAAACTTTGGAACTATGCCATGGTCACGGCATCTTAATAATAAACTTAAAAAGCTCAGTAACCTCGCTCTCAAGTGTCTTAACTTATGCAAATCGGCGAACACTTAAAACCATTTCCTGCCCGGAGAGGTACTTGATGTGTATCTTCATAAAAGGATGGAGCAAGTGCTGGATCGTCAGTCACTTCGGCTCACTCTGAAGATGGCTGGTATTCAGCCGAAATATTAGAAGAAGAAGTCAAATTTATGCGGCTGCACGCCCGAAATTTTATGGATCAGTATTTGCGCCACGAAAATATGAAGATACACACCTTTATTCAAGCTTCCCATAAATTCCTTTTCTTTCCAAACACAGTTTGGTATCTCCCCGGATAATCTTCACCATTCATCTGTAGCATCCCATTTCGAAAGCTTCTATTCTGTTCTTATCTGAAATGCTAATCGTTAACGTTTCACTTCCGTACTAGGCTTCGCGCCAGATAAATACCTTTAGAAAAGACTCTGCAACATTTAAATTTATATTCGATGTCTACAAATGTCCCTTTTTCACAAACGCTTTTCTTGATATTCTTCTTCTTATTTTTACCATGGCATTGCAACCCTACGTGAGTTGTACAGCTGCTGAATAGTATGGGTAGTATTTGTACACGTAATTTGCTTCCAGTAATGATATGTGTACTGGTCTACCTTCAAAATTAATCACTGCAGCGATCAAAACTCTGGTTAGTGTCCGACAATGTAGTATTTATTTCACAGCATGTAGTACCTCTTCAGTACTTCCTGCCCACACAGTGCTGACACTCTACAGAGGATATTGACTTTAAAGCCAATGCATATACTGGATGTATTAGTGTCAACAAATATTTCGTAAGCAGTCACCGATTATGTACGTAAATTGTGATTAAATGCCCTGTATCTGTCTCATTTGAGTTTGCATAAGACGCCGAGTAACACCGTGTCGTAGTGGTTATGATACTGAGCTGTTGCGTGGAGTGTCGTGAGTTCAACACTCAGCTGGACTGCAAAATTTTAATTTCTATATTCGGCTAGAGTGCATTCTAGAAGTATCTACAAATGTCAGGAATCATTGTACTGGAATGTTCTGTAGCTGTATACAGGGTTATTACAAATGATTGAAGCGATTTCACAGCTCTGCAATAACTGTATTATTTGAGATATTTTCACAATGCTTTGCACACACATACAAAAACTCAAAAAGTTTTTTTAGGCATTGACAAATGTTCGATATGTGCCCCTTTAGTGATTCGGCAGACATCAAGCCGATAATCAAGTTCCTCCCACACTCGGCGCAGCATGTCCCCATCAATGAGTTCGAAAGGATCGTTGATGCGAGCTCGCAGTTCTGGCACGTTTCTTGGTAGAGGAGGTTTAAACACTGAATCTTTCACATAACACCACAGAAAGAAATCGCATGGGGTTATGTCGGGAGAGCGTGGAGGCCATGACATTTTGCTGATCATGATCTCCACCACGACCGATCCATCGGTTTTCCAATCTCCTGTTTAAGAAATGCCGAACAACATGATGGAAGTGCGGTGGAGCATCATCCTGTTGAAAGATGATGTCGGCGCTGTCGGTCTCCAGTTGTGGCATGAGCCAATTTTCCAGCATGTCCAGATACACGTGTCCTGTAACGTTTTTTTCGCAGAAGAAAAAGGGGCTGTAAACTTTAAACCTTGAAATTGCACAAAACACGTTAACTTTTGGCGAATTGCGAATTTGCCGCACGAATGCGTGAGGATTCTCTACCGCCCAGATTCGCACATTGTGTCTGTTCACTTCACCATTAAGAAAAAATGTTGCTTCATCACTGAAAACAAGTTTCGCACTGAACGCATCCTCTTCCATGAGCTGTTGCAACCGCACCGAAAATTCAAAGCGTTTGACTTTGTCATCGGGTGTCAGGGCTTGTAGCAATTGTAAACGGTAAGGCTTCTGCTTTAGCCCTTTCCGTAAGATTTTCCAAACCGTCGGCTGTGGTACGTTTAGCTCCCTGCTTGCTTTATTCGTCGACTTCCGCGGGCTACGTGTGAAACTTGCCCGCACGCATTCAACCGTTTCTTCGCTCACTGCAGGCCAACCCGTTGATTTACCCTTACAGAGGCATCCAGAAGCTTTAAACTGCGCATACCATCGCCGAATGGAGTTAGCAGTTGGTGGATCTTTGTTGAACTTCGTCCTGAAGTGTCGTTGCACTGTTATGACTAACTGATGTGAGTGCATTTCAAGCACGACATTCGCTTTCTCGGCTCCTATCGCCATTTTGTCTCACTGCGCTCTCGAGCGCTCTGGCGGCAGAAACCTGAAGTGCGGCTTCAGCCGAACAAAACTTTATGAGTTTTTCTACGTATCTGTAGTGTGTCGTGACCATATGTCAATGAATGGAACTACAGTGAATTTATGAAATCGCTTCAATCATTTGTAATAGCCCTGTATATAATGTATGTGTTCTGGCTGGAGGCGTTCGCTATGCGCTCTTGTATGTGCTGAATAAACCTTCATTAAGTGAAGTCAGTGTTCGTCATTCATCTAGTTACACCGTTTTCTACGTGACATTATTTTGGTGGAACGCTGGATATTGGAACTTGTGATAGCGCACATTAACGACGACACCGTGGCTCCCATCAGGCCACGACAGAACCGATGTTTACGTGGTGAGAAGCCCGAGTTCGAGCCATATTCAACAGATCGCCAACGATCGGAGACAGAAGAGGAGAAAGACGTTATGATGACAGAAGCGGTGTGCCACCACATGAGACATCCTTTCGGGTTCTCTGCTCACGATGGCCAAGATCCAAACAAATGGCTGGAGGTATATGAGCTTATAGCCAAATTTAACGAACGGCATGACACCGTGTGTTTGGCTAACGTATTTTTCTACTTGGAGGGCACTGCCAAGCAATGGTATGAGAGCAGCGAGGAGAAGTTCACAAGCTGGGAAGTATTCCAGGCGAAACTGCACAAGTATTTCGGCGACACACAACGACAGAAGCGCAAGGCTGAAGATAAATTAAAGTGCAGGGCACAGCATCCAGGAGAAACTACAGCATCCTACATTCAAGACGTCTTGGAGCTGTGTAAAATAGTGGCTCCTAGAATGAAGGAGGAAGATAAGGTTGCACATCTCAGGAAGGGTGTTGCTGAGGATATGTATCAAGCCCTACTACTGAAGGAGGTTTCGACAGCAGACAACTTCATAAAATGGTGCCAGTATATCGAGACAATGCATCAAAAAAGAATTACACGAAAGAATTTTGAACGGCTTCCAAACGTCGTATGGATGTCTGTGATGAAGGAAGAAACTGATTTCACAAGTGTTCTTCGTCAGATAGTGAAAGAGGAAGTTCAGAAGGCACTTCGATTGCACGGCGAGCAAAAAACCGAGACGCTCCAAGAGGTCATAAGGGAGGAAGTGGAACAGACATTGAACCATATCTCTCCGGTCTTTCATTTCCATTAAGAACGGTGAAAAAGTCGAGACCCAGGGGGAGTTACGTTCCTAGAATGCCACATGAGGGACCTGTTTAGGCACCAAGGAAGAATGATGTCTGGAGGACCCAGGATAACCAACCAGTATGTTTCCACTGCGGACGACCGGGACAGGTGGTGCGCTATTGTCAAGAAAGGCGGCGGATATTAGATGACGCCCGCGCCAGAAGACAGCAGGCCGATCTTAGCCGACGCCAACTCGGGGAGGACGAAGATGAACAAGAAGATGTGTGTGCAGGACGACGTAGGTCACCGTCGCCGCAAGCTAGCCGCTCAAGGTCTCCATCGCCGTTTAGAAGCTCCAGCCAGTCACCTAGCCGCCGCAACCTGGAAAACTAAAGGGTGCGATCTTCCTTGAAGATGAGGCCTCCGAAGAGAAAAATCCTCCACCGTCGATTACTACAGAAATTATAGGAAACTGAGTCGATATCCTCATGGATGGCCGACCAGCCCAAGCTCTTGTGGACTCTGGAGCATCATATTCAGTCATTTCGGAGAAGTACCGACGCCAGATGCAGAAAATCGTATTCGTCGACAGCAAAACATCTCTGCCGAAGGTAGCTAATGGGAAATATGTAAAACCTACAGGAAGATGTGTCATTCGTGTGGTATAAGTGGCCATACACAGCCCTTAGAATTCATCGTCTTACAAGAGTGTAGTCATGGCGTCATTCTGAGATGGGACGTTTTGAAAGCTTCTCAGGCAATTATAGATTGTAGTCGCTCGACGATTATGCTAGACGAGATGAGATTCTGTGGACAGCAGACTATGTGTGCTGGATGAAGTGATCATTCCTGCAGTCAGCGCTAGGAAGGTAACTATCATGTGTCACGCCATCCATCAGTCCATGGATCTTGTAGTGGAATGTAAGAGAAGCATACCACTGAAGAATAACTTGGTTATCCCAGCCTCTGTCGTCTCGTTTGAGAACGGATTCGGCGAATTGTGGATAGTTAACTATCGCTGAGAACCGCAGACCCTTCCAGGACGCATGTGCATAGCAAACGCTGAGTCGTTAAGTGCCGAACAGCTGAGCGTCATAAAAACATCCCATGCCGAGTCTGTGGGCGAAATTGGCGCTACCACTACAAGATTCTCTAGCTCGACTATCACCAGATCTCAGTAACGAACAACAGAAGAAGCTACTTGCCATTCTTCAAGTGTTCTCTGAATGCTTCAATCCACAGGTGAAGAGCAAATTAGACAAATTGACGGTGAAGCACCGGATTAGCACTGGAGACCATCAACCAATAAGCCAGAGAGCATACCTTGTGTCAGCAACGGAACGTCGAATAATTCACGACGAGGAAGAGAAAATGACGAAGAATGACATCATTCAGCCTTCGCAGAGCCCATGGTCGTCACCAGTGGTCCTCGTCAGGAAGAAGGATGGCAGTTGGCGCTTTTGTATTGATGACAGTGAGATAACTAAAAAGGACGTTTACCCTCTTCCACGAACTGACGATACACTAGATTTTCTGAAGGGGTTTAAGTTTTTCTCAGCCATGGACATGTACCCGGGATACTGGCAAATTGTAGTTTATGAGGCTGATTGTGAGAAAACTGCATTCATCGCCCCTGCGGGCCTGTATGAGTTTAAAGTAATGCCGTTTGGTTTGTGTAATGCACCACCAACTATTGAACGGATGATGGATAATCTTCTAAGTCAGCTGAAGTGGACGATGTGTCTTTGTTATTTAGATGACATTATAGTGTTCTCAGAGTCATTTGATGAACATATAAAAAGACTGAGGGCCGTTCTTAAGTGTCTCCAACAAGGCGGTCTGAAACATAATCCAAGAAAGAGTCTCTTTGGAGCAAAGTAAATCAAAATACTTAGACACGTTGTGTCAAACGAAGGTGTGCGGCCAGTCCCAGAAAAGGTGAGATCTGTAACAGAATTTCCTATTCCTAAAAGTATTAGAGATGTGAGAAGCTTCCTTGGATTATGTTCTTATTACCATTGTTTCATCAAAGACTTTTGTATCAAAGCCAGGCCACTCCAAGAATTGTTACAAGCTGATGCTAAATTTATCTGGGGTGGTACTCAACGAGATTCTTTAGATGCGCTGCGAAACGCTCTGACGACTGACTCTGTACTTGGTCTGTATGATGAGAGAGCACCTACAGAACTACACACAAATGCCAGTGCGAATGGGATCGATGCTGTTCTGGTGCAAATTTAGGATGGAAAAGAGAAGGTTATAGCCTATGCTTCTAGGACACTTACAAAAGCTGAGAGAAACTATCAACTATAGAAAGAGAAGGTCTTGCTATGATCTGGGCCATGTGCAAATTTCGACAGTATCTCTATGGAAGGCCATTCACAGTTATTACAGACCATCATTCGCATTGTTGGTTGACAGGTCTTAAGGATCGAACAGGACGACTCGCCAGGAGGGCACTACGTCTTCAAGAGTATGACATTACCATAATGTACAGAAGTGGAAGAAAACACCAAGATGCCGACTGTCTCTCTCAAGAAACGCTGTGCAAGACCATCAAGACTTTGATGAAGATAGTAACTTTCTCGCTGCACTCCAGGATCTCTCTGCTGAGCAGAAGAAGGACGTCAAGATATCTCAAATAATGCTTGTCTTATATCTGTCAGAGAATGTGAAAGGACAATTTAAGGTAGTTAATGGATTACTTTACAAGGAAAACTTTGATCCATTTGGAAAGAGGTGGCTTCCAGTGATTTCTAAACACATGCGCATAGATGTTCTACAGAAAATCCATGACACACCTGAGGCCGGACATTTAGAATTTATTAAGACATACGATAGGATCGGCAAGAGATTTTTCTGGCCGGGTTTATTCAGGAGTGTCCGTCACTATGTGTCGCACTGTCGAGAGTGCCAGAGGAGAAAGACAGTTCCTCAGAAACCACCTGGCCGACTCATATAAATTCCATCAGCCGTAACGCCTTTACAGCGTGTTGGGATTGATCTCTTCGGTCGATTTCCAACTTCTGTTAGTGGCAATAGATGGATTATTGTTTGCACTGATTATCTGACACGCTATGCCATTACAAATGCCATGGAAAACATTGTATTAAAACACGGTGCCCCAAGGTCGTTAATCACGGATGGAGGGAAGTTTTTCAATCGAATCTTGTGACAAAGATAAACCGTCGGTGCAACATTACTCATCACATGGCGACTGCCTACCATCCACAAACTAACGGGCTTACTGAACGCCTTAATAAGACCTTGGCCGACATGCTATCAATGTTCGTCAATGTTGAGCAGAGCAACTGAGATGAGGTGCTACCTTTCGTCACGTTTGCCCACAACGCCGCCAAACAAGACACCACAGGATTTACGCCATTTTTCCTGGTGCATGTGCATGAAGCGACTACTACGATGGATACTGTGTTTCTGTTACATCCTGAAGACGTGGACGACGACCACATCGGCCAGGTTTAACCAGAGCTGAGGAAGCTCGGCTGATAACTCGAGCCTGCCGGTGTGGCCGAGCGGTTCTAGGCGCTTCAGTCCGGAACCGTGCGACCGCTACGGTCGCAGGTTCGAATCCTGCCTCGGGCATGGATGTGTGTGATTTCCTTAGGTTAGTTAGGTTCAAGTAGTTCTTAGTTCTAGGGAACTGGTGACCTCAGATGTTAAGTCCCATAGTGCTCAGAGCCATTTCTTAGCTCGGCTCCTCACGCTGCACGCTCCAGAAAACGATCGCCGAAGGTATGACGCGGGCCACCGCCCTGTTGTCTACCAGCCTGGTGACCTCGTCTGGATCTTCACTCTTGTTCGGAAGGTTGGACTCTCCGAGAAGCTCCTCAGGCGCTACTTTGGACCTTATAAGGTTGTAAGACAGTTGCCTGATGTTACTTATGAAGTTGAAGATTTCGACCCCGACAGAAGACGACGAAAAATCAGAGATACGGTCCACGTCCTTCGAATGAAGCCCTATAAGGTTCCTGCAACCCAGGGTAAATTCGAAGCTCTAGCGACAGGCAACAAGTGGAAAGGTGACGAAGAGCATAGGGCCAAAAGAATTTCCAAGAAGATCACCGCCAGGGCAAGCATCACTCATCGAGAGTCGGAGTACACAGGACCGATGACTCGTTCCCATACTAGGACGACGTAACACGGAGACGCTGTTCTCTTAAGGAGAGGGCAGTGTCGCAGCAAATACTGAGTAACATTGTGGTGTAGTGGCTATGCTACTAAACTGTTGCGCGGAGTGTCGTGAGATCAAAACTCACCTGCCATGTACTGTTTTAACTTCTATATTCGATTCGGGTACATTCTAGAAGTATCCACAACTGTCAAGAATCATTGTACTGGGATGTTCAGTATCTGTACATATATACTGCATATGTTCTGGCCGGAGAATGTTCGCTCGGCGCTCTTGCATGTGCAAGTGCTGAATAAACCTTCATTAAGTGAAATTAGTGTTCGTCATTCATCTAGTTACACCTTCTTATGCGTGACAATATTACTCCTTTCCAGTACCAACATGCAACATTACGCAGTCTCTCATTTGAATAACCTATATATAATTTATGAAGAGGCAGGTATCGTTAAAGGGTTGCGTGAATATGTTGAAATTTCTAAAATAAAGTCTAGAATTTCATTCTGTGCAGACCAAAGTACTAAAACTAATACATCTCCTTTTTTATACTTACGGTAACACCTATACTGTATCCTTTCGTTAATACTCAAAAAACTTGTCAGCATTCTTGCAAAACAATGCTGAGCAGTTAATATGTCTTGGTGTCCTTCATAGCGTAAAAATACATAGCATATCATTAGCTAACGATATAATTCTTTATTACATCGTAATACACGTCTTACTAACGCTTAGAGTCTTTACAATATTATTAAGAGCGTTGATTCTTTCTTTATCAAGTATTCTTATTGTTGTTGTTGTTGATGTTGTGGACTTCAGTCCAAACACTGGTTTCATGCAGATCTCCGTGCTACTCCATCCTGTGCAAGCCTCTTAATCTCCGAGTAAAACCTACATCCCTCTGAATCTCCTTACTGTATTCATCTCTTGGTCTCCTTCAACGATTTCACCTCCCCCTCCCCATCCCCCTCCCGCTTGCCTACAGTACTAAATTGGTGAATCCTTGTTGCCTCATAATGTGTTCTACCAACCGATTCCCTCGTTTAGTCATGCTGTACCACAAATTTCTCTTCTCCCCAGTTCCATTCAGTATCTCCTCATTAGTTACGTGGTCTACCTATCTAATCTTCAGCATTCTTCTGTAGCATTACATTTCAAAATCTTCTATTCTCTTCTTGTCTAAACTACTTATCGTCCATGTTTCTCTCGCATACATGGCTACACTGCATACAAATGCTTTCAGAAAGGACTTCCTGACACTTAAATCTATACTCGACGTTAACAAATTTCTCTTCTTCAGAAACGTTTTTCTTGCCATTGCCAGTCTACATTTGATATCCTACCTACCTCAACCATCATCAGTTACTTTGCTTCCCAAATAGCAATATTCATTTACTACCTTAAGCGTCTAATTTCCTAATCTAATTCCTTCAGCATCACCATATTTAGTTCGACTACATTCCATTATCCTCGTCTTGCTTTTGTTGATGTTCATCTTACATCCTCCTTTCAAGATACTGCCCTTCCGTTAACTGCTCTTCTAAGTCCTTTGCTGTCTTTGGTAGAATTACGGTCATCGCACACGTCAAAGTTTTTATTTCTTCTCCATAGACTTTAATTCCTACTCCAAATTTTTCTTTCTTTCCCTTTACTGAATAAACACATTGAATAGGCTACAACCCTGCCTCACTCCCTTCTCAACCACCGCTTTCCTTTCGTGCCCGCCACGCTTATAACTGCCATCTAGTTTCGGTACACATTGTAAATAGTCTTTCGCTCCCTATATTTTACCCCTGCCATATTTCGAATTTGAAAGAGAGTATTGCAGTCAACATTGTTAAAAGTTTTCTCTAAGTCTACAAATGCAGTAAACATAGGTTTGCCTTTCCTTAACTTATCTTCTATGAGAAGTCACAGGGTCAGTAGTGCCACGAGTATTCCTACATGTCTCTGGAATCCAAACTGATCTTCCACGAGGTCCGCTTCTAATAGTTTTTCCATTCATCTGTATAGGATTCGTGTTAGTATTTTGCAGCCGTGACTTATTAAACTGATAGTTCGGTAATTTTCACACCTATCAGCACCTGCTTTCTTTGGAATTGGAATTATTACATTCTTCTTGCAGTCCGTGGCTATTTCGCCTGTCTCATACATCTTGCTCACCAGATGGAAGAGTTTTGTCATGGCTTGCTCTCTAAAGGCTATCAGCAGCTCTAAGCGAATGTTGTCTACTCACGAGGCCTTGTTTCGACTAAGTTTTTCAGTGCTTTGTCACAATCTTCACGCAGTATCATATCTTCCTCTATGTCCTCTTCTGCTTCCATATTACCCTCAAGTACATATCCCTTGTACAGACTCTCTATATATGACTTCCACCTTTCTGCTTTCCCTCCTTTTCTTAGGACTGGTTTTCCATCTGAGCTTTCACCAGAGGTCTCTTTGATTTTCCATCTTACTCATAGTGAAATATTCTTCTACATCCTTACATTTATCCTCTATCCATTCCTGTTTTGCCACTTTGCACTTCCTGTCGATTTCATTTTTAGACATTTGTACTCTCTTTCGCCTGCTTCATTTATTGCATTTTTATATTTTCTCCTTTCCTCGATTAAATTCAGTACCGGATTTCCACTAGCCCTCGTCTTTTTACCTACTGTATTTCTTTCCCTTGTTCTTGTCAATTGTTCCCTAAAGCTCCCTCTGAAACCCTCTACAACCACTGATTCTTTCAGTTTATACAGGTCCTATCTCCTTAAATTCCCGCCTTTTTGCAGTTTCTTCAGTTTTAATCTGCAGTTCATAAGTAAAAAATTGCGGTCAGAATCACGTCTGCCCCTGGAAATGTCTCACAATTTAAAAACTGGTTCCCAAATCTCCGTCTAACTATTATAGAATCAATCTGAAACCCTTCGGTATCTCCAGGTCTCTTCCACGTAAACAACCTTCTCTCATGATTCTTAAGCCAAGTACCAGCGATTATTAAATTACGCTCTGTTCAAAATTCTACCAGGCGGCTTCCTCTTTCATTTCTTTCCCCGAGTCCATATTCACCGACTACTTTTCCAGTCCCCCACGACTATTATATTTTCAGCTCCCTTAACGATCTGAATAATTTCTTTTATCTCATCACATATTTCCTCCATCTCCTCCTCGTCTGCAGAGCTAGTTGGCGTATAAACTTGTACTACTGTGGTGGGTGTGGGCTTCATGTGTATCTTGGCTACAATAATGCGTTCGCTATGTTGTTCGTAGTAGTTTAATCGCGTTGCTAATTTATTACTCATTGTTAAACCTACTCCTGCATTTCCCCTATTTGATTTTGTATTTATAACCCAGTTTTCGCCTGACCGGAAGTCCTGTTCCTCCTGCCACCGAACGTTACTAATTCTCACTGTATCCAAGTTTAACATATCCATCTCCCTTTTTAAATTTTCTAACCTACCTGCCCGATTAAGGGATCTGACATTCCACGCTCCGATTCGTAGGACGCCAGTTTCGTTTCTCCCGGTGAAGACCTCCTCCTGAGTAGTCCCCGCCCGGAGATCCGAATGGGGGACTATTTTATTTCCGGAATATTTTACCCAAATGGATGCCATCATCATTTAACCCCACAGTAGAGCTGCATGCCCTTGGGAAAAATTACGGCTGTAGTTTCCCCTTGCTTTCAGGCGTTCGCAGTACCAGTACAACATGGCCGTTTTGGTTGACATTACAAGGCCAGATCATTCAATCATCCAGACTGTTACCCCTTAAACTACTGAAAAGACTGCTGTTCCTCTTCAGGCCATTGCCTCTCAACAGATACCCCTCCGTTGTGGTTGCACCTAGGGTACGGCTATCTGTATCGCTGAGGCACGCAAGCCTCCCCACCAACGGGAAGGTCCGTGGTTCATGTGTATGTGTGTTTGTGTAAGGGGGGGCGGGGTTACTCTCATTATAACACAGGAAATGCAACAGTAATTGATGTAAGGTTGAAAGCGCAATTGGACATTTACTATATCCCTGAACTCCAAGGATAATGCAATTCATTTTCTTTACTACTTACGAAAGATTCGATGTCTCGCTTATCTACGGTCAAACAGCGCGGCAAACCTCGCGATAACAAATATTATTTTGCTTATAGTTTACCAAATATGCCTACGAACTTCATACATTCGTTCTTTTGTTGTTTAAGTTCTGCTAAGCAAAGATCAGATTACCTTCCAGGCCAGAGGTATAATATTAGCTAGTTCCTTTTTTGTTTGTTTATTATTGTCTTCTAGCACAATACTTTTTGGCCAACAAAGTTGATATAAAATGTAACAACTTAACATTAGCCCTTTATCATGCATACATTTTAGGACATGTATTCGTAAATTTATCTTTAGGCTGAAAATGTTATATATATTCACTTAAAATGCTAGTTACAGCTGACATCAAACCACTCGTTTGCGTTAAAGGTATTATCTCAGTTCGTGAACTGAGTTCAGTGGCCACCTTTCCTTCTTTCAGTTTTCGATGTTTATGGCATCATAAGCAATCCTGGTCGTATATCCAAGAACTGGGGTAGTGAAAAGTGGCTGGCAGTGTCCAGGTCTCGAGAGATCTCTTAGAAATTTGGCTCTGCCTTTCTTGTAGCTGTTGTACTGAGACAGAATGTGATTTACGCATCAAATTGACAGTAAGGTGTCTCCAACACGCCGATTCTATATAAGTGCGCGGTGAAAGATCTTCCCCATTATTTATCAGTTACGATCAGCTATTTTGCTTTATCTCTTTTCCTACAATGCAGATTACTGCTAAATATTTCTTTTATATACGTATAGCCTTTACAAATTAATCATTTCTTCTTTTACCTCAAATAATTCGCAAAAATCTTTATCGTCTAGACAGGCGCCAAGCATGTAAATTGTATATAAATCCTCTATGCCCCTGGTGCAGCAAGCGGGATACACACTGAGGCGACAAAAGTCGTGGGACAGCGATATGCACATGTACAGATGGCGGTAGTGTCGCGTACACAACACATAAAAGGGCAATTCGTTGGCGGGAACTGTCATTTGTATTCAGGCGATTCATGTGATAAGGTTCCCGACGCGATTATGGCCACACGACAGACGTCAAGAGACTTTGAACGCAGAATGGCAGTTGGAGCTAGACGCTTGAGACAGTCCATTTCGGAAATCGTTAGAGAATTCAGTATTCCGAGAGCCACAGCGTCAGGAGTGTGTCGAGACTACCAAATTTCACCCATTACCTCTCACCGCGGGCAACACAGTGGCCGACCGCACTCACTCAACGACCGAGAGCAGCAGCACTTGCAAAGAGTTGTTAGTGCTAACAGACAAGCAACAATGCGTGGAATAACCGCGGAAATAAAGGTGGCACGTCGACGAACGTATCTGTTTTACACGGAATGAATGAGGCATCTGACCCGATCAGTGACTGGAGACAATTTGCAGCCTTTCATGGACCTCATTTTTATGGATAACAATGTGTCATGTCAACGGGCCACAATTGTTCGCAATTGGTTTGAAGAACATTCTGGACAATTCGAGCGAATGACCTGGCCGTTCGACATGAATCCCATCGAACATTTATAGGACATAATCGTTACGTCAGTTCGTGTACAAAATCATGCACAGGCAACCCTTTCGCAATTACGGTCGTCTATAGAAGCAGCATTTCTCAATATTTCTGCAGGGGACTTCCAGCTATTTGTTGAGTCCATGCCTCGTCGAGCTGCTGCGCTACGCCGGACAAAAGGAGGTAAAAAATGGTTCAAATGGCTCTGAGCACTATGGGACTTACCATCTGAGGTCATCAGTCCCCTAGACTTACAACTACGTAAACCCGAGGCAGGATTCGAACCTGCGACCGTAGCAGCAGCGCGGTTCTGGACTCAAGCGCCTAGAACCGCCTGGTCACAGTGGCCGGCGGTCCGACACGATATTAGAAGTTATCCTGTCTCTTCTGTCACTTCAACGTATGATCTGTACTTGAGCCGGTGGGTTTCTGGCGCCAGGCGATATTGATTCTTACTCCCATCTTTGATCGTTGTCCCTGTGCCTTGTTCTCTTTGCGTGTTTCAGGCAGGCTATTTATGGCGGCGCGCGTGCGCCAAGTCGAGGAGAGTGGGTTCGCACATGAGCCGATTCAGTCTGTGACGTGACGTGCTTTCGATGTTGTCGTTGTGGGGAGTTGGCAACACCATGTCACGTGGCACGGCCGTATCCCGTGCGGACCAGTTGAGTTGGAGCAACGAAGAAGCATCGGCAGCTGCCGGAATGTATTAAAGTTGTATTGACACGGTTGACCAGTGGCGACCATGATTTGTTGATACCTCGAGAGCTGTGTGGATGGATGGCGTGTGAATTCCACATGAAGAAGAAAAAATTAATCGCCAAGCTTTCGTGGTAGGTTTCTCCTTCTATGTATAGTGAATATCAAATTTTATTTATTTATTTAGCGTATGGCAAGTACAAATCACGTACGAAAAATCTAAAAGTACATAACACACAAAACAGTTTCAATATGCACTGTTAGTCGCATCCATGAAGTCCCTTGTTGGCCCAGGGTAGGCCCTCAGAGGGCATTCTACCACGATATGGTGAATTGTCTGCCTGTCAGCAGTCCGCACAACGGCCGTGGCTCGTCCTGATCCTGTTAAGGGTAGACCAGATTTTGCGGGGCAAGTCAAAGCTCCGAGGTCTGTTAGATGTTCCCAATAAGGTGTTAACCTGAGGCGGTGTCTTTTCCTCCCATTCTTCTCTCCAGTGGTCCTCAAGAATAAAAGCGTTCTTTACCAGATCTTTGGCACTTGCGAGAGGGGGGTGTCTGGATTTCAATCTATTTTGCTCAATTCCATTACTCAGGGTGTGGATAGGGCTATTTTGGATTTTTCGACACTCCCTGACAAGTGCGTGTTCTCTGCGCAAATGTGGCGGCGGGATATGGCTCAATACAGGCAGCCATTGGACAGGAGTTGACCTGATCGTGAATATCAAAAATTTTTGTTCATGGACGCTCGTTCAGAGACCGTGAATAGTTACAATTAAAAGGAAACAGCCCTCGGTCACTAATTTTTGACAAATTAACCGGGTTTCGACATTGCTAGGAGTGTCTTCCCTAGAATTTAAACCAAAGAATAGACCATTCTTCGGTTTACATTCTGAGGGAGACATTCCTAGCAGTGTCGAAACCCGGCTAATTCGTTAAAAATTAGTGACCGAGGGCTGTTTTCTTTTAATTGTATAGCGAATATTATTGTGAACTTAAGGACTGTTGACTGTCGCAGTTGCTCGTGCTAGTGGCCAGCAAAAATTCACTGCAGCGGTGGCGAGGCGAGTTATGTTTTGGAACGGCCATGAAATTATGTTATTAAAGTGCCTAAAATAGCGCCTCGCATTTGTAAGTTTGGATTTGGTGCTTAGTGGCACGCCGAAGGTGGCTGGTTCACTTGAACGTCATTTCTTAATTTAGTTATAGATTTAGAATTTTCTGGTTTTACGAATTAGTGGTAGTTGTTGTTTCTTAATAATTTCTTGTGTGTATGGATTGTCACGTTAGGTACTTAGTATCCAGATTTTCTTTTCTCAAGAGAAACTAAGCTCCTGAATTCTGTTCATGGGTTAACTTGTAATATGTTCACATTAAGGTATTGCTTTTCTAGAAGCGTGTATAGTGGTCTACGTGAGGAAACCTCACCCTGCAAGCTTGCAGTGTGACAGAAAAGGATTTGAATCAGGGCCGTCCGGACCCCGTCAACGCGCGATTTATTTATTCCATTCAACGAGAGGCTTGTTTTAGGCAGAAGATTTTCTACTGTCCAAAGTTGAGTGTAAGTGCACCCTTTGGATTGTGTGTTTGTGAAATCGTACTAGATTAACGTTTGCTCGCGTCCATCACATGTTCATCAAATTGACTTTTTGCCTTACACTTGCATAAGTGTAAAACTGAGTGATAATAAAAAAGAAGTCAGTAAATTTATGAACATAAACACACACAAAGGGCAAATTGTACCCCGGTTGTGCCTATCGGTAAGTTGCATATTTAAAGTAATTTAAGGTTTGGTCATATTGCAGTATGGCTTTGGCAAGACTGAAATGTCTCCCGTTTGCAAGTTAATTGAAGTTACTGCTTCCATTACATCAAAAGTTTCATTCCTGTATAACATTTTTAAATGACTATATATTTGAAGCTGTTTCTGTGCTCTACAATTCTTTATACTCATTCTGTGCATTTTTAAATACCAATTGTGGATAGGGTCTTGTTATACAAATGATGTTATTTTATTATTACTTCAGATGAATGCATGTGTATGTGTGATCAATAAAGAAATGTTGCAACTACAAACTGGTGTGTTACTGGTATACAAGGTTTGAGTGAGCAATCGCCACACCAATCCAATGAGCACCCAAAGTCCAACTGAAACTGCTAATAAGACTCATTCTGAACATCTATGAAACCATTACAGCAAATATATTTACACTGCTACCACCACATTTGACAAGTAGTATATTATTAAGGATGGCTGCAGCATGCTGTAACGTCGTTGACGTTCGAGGTGCTCTCCAGTTGTAGGCAATCGATTTTCCAGCGGCCCTCGTTCCCTTTGTAGGTAGAGTATATATTTGAACAAAAACATATAAGCAAATATTTATAATGGCACATGAATGAACACCCTTTCTTATGACAGTATATATACAGTCCTGAATCGTCAAGTTAAGGTGATGCTATTACCCTGACATCAAATGCAATAAAATCCTTTGACACGTCACAGAATCTTAGCGCCTTGAACAAGTTTCCTCCATTATGTCCACCTACAGCGCTGTTCTCCGCTGTCTCTGAGATTTTATATCTTCTTCCACACGGCCCGCCGCGGTGGACGAGCGGTTCTAGGCGCGACCGCTACCGTCACAGGTTCGAATCCTGCCTCGGGCATGGACGTGTGTGATGTCCTTAGGTTGGTTAGGTTTAAGTAGTTAAGTTCTAGGGGACTGATGACCTCAGATGTTAAGTCCCTTAGTGCTCAGAGCCATTTGAACCATTTTTTCTTCCATACTATCTATCCACCGCTTTCGCTTTCCAAAATTAATTCCATGGACATGTCCAAACCAGGCTGTTCTCCTACATTGTATTAATCTTACAATGTCAGCTCCTTCTGTGAGGCAGCCCAACTCAGCGTCCGTTCTAGATCTCCAGAAACCACTTGTATCCTGAACTGCTCCAGAGATTTTGCGCGTAACCCTGCGTTACAACAGGCCTGATCATGATCGTATATATTTCTCTAACGTGCATATTAACCAGTTTTTGTAATGTCTTTAAAAGAGAGGAAGGAGGAAAGACGAATAGACTTCGTAACCTTAGCCTTGGTATCTTCCACCCAGGTTTGGAATGAAGACAACCTCCAGTGCGCTCCTAGCAATAGGGACGACTCCTGCTGCTAGACAGACTCCACACAGTCTGCACAGAAGTCTGAGGAATCTTTCCTGCTTGTTGCTGTAGAGTCGGAAAAATTTCATCTGGGCCTGTTGATCTGAACGTTTGATACAGTCCCACTGCCCTCTGAATTTTCTTGAAGTCAACACATTCTCCAGCAAGTTCCAGATTCGCACATTAGTTACATGTGAACCAATACCTCACTGCGACTGAATCTCGGTCTGCATCATCTGCCAGAGTGCATTGAGGGAAGTGAGTCTTGAGCAACACCTCCAGCATATCATTCGCTGTCCTTGTATACTCATCATCCTTCTTCGTTAGCGTTCCTCCAGGGTTGGTTGATATTCTTGTCGGAATTTTGTGAAGACTGACCCCGAAAACTGTACGTTTCACTTCCTCACAGAATACCTTCCTGCGTGACCGCTTCGCTTGCTTAATAGCAAGATTGTATTTGGGTATGGCCTCCCGATATCTTGCTCATTGTCCTTGCCTTCTTGAAAACTCAACAGTCTGCTGACATGCTCCCTTGTTAAATTCAAGATTATTGTTCTACCAAGGTACATTCCTGTTCTTCCAGTTCTTCCTTTTGGCCTAAATGTTGGTGTCAGAGTTTTTATTACAGCAATGGTCACAGTGTTAGGACCAGAATTGCTGGATAAGGTGACGCTCTATGTAGATAATTTTTTACTAGCCATATCTTCGTGCGAGGAGCAATTGCAGATAATAGAAAATGTACTGTATAAATTTTTGCACTCCGAAGTAACGGTTAACCTAGGGGAATCTTAGTTTGGAAGAGACCAGCTTAAATTTCTGCGTCATTTCACCAGAAGGCATTGTACCGGACCCGAATAAGATCAATGCAATCAAGAATTTTCCACCACCAACAACATAAAAACAACCGGAAGCTTTTCTGGCTCTCGCCTTGTTCTTTATAAGATTTGTGTCCTAACAGCTACTGAACGGCAATAATTTACTGACGTTATTAGGAAAGAATTCTGCCTGTTATTGGACGGAATGTCAGGTAGCATTCAATAAAATTAAGGATGCCTCTGACCACTCAAAAATATTACACTTCCGGACATGAGCAAGGACTTTTGCATTGCCACTGACGCTTAATTTTCAGGTCTTGCATTATGTCTATTTCAAATTGCACTAGCTTGTATTTTAAAACGTTTTGTCAGATGATTTGTTGAAAGTAGGCGTTCTTGAATCAGTTTTTATGCTGCTTGTAGAAACAGCATTCGTTTTTGCCTACCACGTCATGTTTTTACACGAAATAAGAAGTAATAGTTTGACGATTTTAACTCCGGAGGCCTAAATATGTTCAAATACCACTTCTCGGGTAAGTTTTTTTTATCAAAATACATTTAAAAAACAATATACGTTTAAAAATACTCTACAGAACTCCCTTAATCTATTTTGTGACTACCTTGTATAAAAGCAAGCAGTCAACAGGGCTCCATTAATTTTTAAAATTCCTTTGACTTCCTTGCAGATCTTTGTATATGATGACTGTCCCTCCTCAACCTCCAACTAAATAAATTTCGTGTGACTAGGGCCTCCCGTCGGGTAGACCGTTCGCCGGGTGCAAGTCTTTCGATTTGACGCCACTTCGGCGACTTGCGCGTGGATGGAGATGAAATGATGATGATTAGGACAACACAACACCCTGTCCCTGAAAGGAGAAAATCTCTTACCCATGCGGGAACCGAACCCGGGCCCTTACGACTGACATTCTATCGCGCTCACCTCTCAGCGACCGGGGGCGGACAACGTCCAACTGTAGTCGGCCATCACAGTTCCATTCCAGTTCCTCTGGCAGCTCCTCTAGATCTCCTTAATATCTCGGTGCAAACGTTGACCATTCCATTCACTATAATGTACCAAATTCTCTGGAACGTAGTCGATATGGGAGTGCAGTAAGTGGACTTTTACACTCATGTTAGGACCCATCTTCCTGAAATTTTTCCCTAAAAAGTTTTCAGTAACTGGCCGGAAGGCCGTCCATGCGTCCTTTTTTCTCTTGTTCATTATCTAAAAAATCCTCAAACTATCAATTTCTTTATTTCAAAACTAACAAAAATTCCAGCTTTCTGTTTATCTTGTATGACGAAGGGAAATTTCTTGGAAAGGTTCTTGGGTCAGGGTCCATCCTGTGGTAGAGCATTTACAAATTGCTCCATCAAGCCCAGTTTTATGTGTAGTGGTGGAGGCAAGATATTTTCTTTTTTATTCTAAGAGCGGTTTGTGCTGGATACTTTTAGTTAGTGGCACTAAATATCTCCGCTGTGACCAAACTCTCACAGCCCATTGCCTTTGCCATGCTCGGCAGTCCCATTCTCATAGAGAGCAAGGCATTTCTGTAAACCCAGCTTGTTGTCGTAATAATATTTCGATGACTTTGAGGTTACCGCAGATAAGCCTTTTGTTTTCCTCAGACTGGATACCTATTAAGAGTATTTTCATGTTCTCATGCGTCTCTTTCATTTGATTTGAATGCGCCACAGAAATTGACCCATACACGTTCCCTATTACGCAACAACAAGCCTTGCAGGCTCCTCTTTGATGAGTCTAGAAAAAGTCTCCACTGAGCATGATCTTGTTCAGTGACATGGAAGTGATTTAACTCGTTTATGCTATTGCAGCAAACCAAGGACTCGTTCAGTGAGAATATAGGAACCAGTTCTTTCTCTCTGTGTCATTAATACTGTGTTGCTGGTTCTGGAAGATCCTTACTTTTAAAACAGGAGCCAAGCAGTTCTGCAGATTCCTTACGCAACTTCAAATCTCGTACGAGATAATAAAGTTTACTCTGACACAACAGTCGCATTCAGGCTGGCGGACATCACTGTCTCTTCGGTAACTGCATTAAATTCATTTTCATCATCATCATCTTCTGCCACGTTTTCTACAACAGCTGAAGGAAGCGGAGGAGTCAGATCTTCTACATGGCCTAATGGTTGAATCAATGCTTGGATACCCAATTTGGTTCTTATTTTTCAGATTTCACCACTGAACATTAACTAAACAGAGGTAACAGCCCATAACGTGCTTTTTAGTCTCCTTCAAAACGCAAACGGCATGCATGTTTTCCTTATTTTTGTCAACAACCCTAACCACTCAACTCAGTAGTGGTATACTGTCTTTGACGCCAGTTCCTTGGCAGGGTCACCAAGTTACATTTTAAAATGAGGATGGTAGGCTTTTTCACAAAGTCTGTTACAACCAACCGTTCTCTCCTTAGGCACTGTTTAATTTCCACATATGCATCAGAAAACAACTGGGTTGCTCACACACCTGTGTGTTGACAAACAATAGGTGAACTATTTTATTAATCGGTGTGGCCGAGCGGTTCTAGGCGCTTCAGTCTGGAACCGCGCGACCGCTACGGTCGCAGGTTCGAATCCTGCCTCGGGCATGGATGTGTGTGATGTCCTTAGGTTAGTTAGGTCTAAGTAGTTCTAAGTTCTAGGGGACTGATGACCTCAGATGTTAAGTCCCATAGTGCTCAGAGCCATTTGAACCATATTTTATTAATACTTTCTTAAATAATAACAATATAGCGGTGGTAATGCAGGACTGTGAGATAAACAACACATTCATGGTCATACAACAACAACTAACATCCACAGGTATAACAACAAAAAGATTTACGGGATCATACTGAGAAATTCCCTCCAACAATACGCATAACCCACTGGCACATCAATATATCTTTGAAATCAGACTGCGGCAAAACTGTATGTGATACGAAAATAACTGAAAACAGATATGGAATCATGATAAAAAGTTGAGGCAGTATCACATATTAGTATTCGATCATCTGATACTAAGCAGACTAGTGTTATAGAAGATTGTGGAAGACCTGAAATACGCGTTGGTGCATAAGTGTAGACTCTCCAACGTGTCTAGAAGGAGCAGCGTACCGCTCGCAGCCCTGTAACATGGCGCACGAGCAGTGGTCGTAAAAAGATCCCAACTGACCGGGACAGGAGGCAAGTGTCACGGCTGTGAATGGCAGCCACTTCAAATCCCATCTGGAATGCAGGTTCATGACAGTTTCCAGGCGACTAATGCACTGGAAATTTGATCTAAGGCACATTGTTAAAGGGGACAATGGTAGACAAAGCAGTACATCTTCAGTGGATCAAGCATCTCATAAATTGGACAGTATATGGCTGTAGGTGTGTAGTGTGGCATATCCAACCGCAATTTTTTCTCTTTTCGTATTGCACAGACCACTCCGTAGTGGCACCTCTGTAGGGGATGGTGCCTGTGTGGCGATGCTGCTGGTGGTGGGGAGCCAGTGGAAATGCTGTGGACATTTTAACAGTATAACTTTATTATGTCTTCAATATTCTGCACAAGGCAGCCACACGTCTCCTCGTGAGCTCTGGACGATGCACCTGGCGTCTGCTGCTAGCACGGCGCCTGGCGGTGCTGCATCAGGACTCCGGCCTGGCGTCGAAGGCCAGACCACGGCCAGCTGCGACAGCGGCGCTTCCTGACGGAGCGACTCGCCGGGCAGCGCGGCCGAGGCAGCTGGGCGCGGGTCTCGACCCACGCCCCTCGGACGCCGAGTCCCTCCCTGGTCCCCTGCGCCAGCTGCAGAAGGCCCAGCCAGATAGCAGGCTAGCGGGGCTGTGGCACGAGGTGCCGTGAAGGACCCATTGCGGCAATAGACACAGCCTGGTTTCGAACTGGAGGCTGCTGCCAGCACTGCCCAGTCGTCCTGTGGTCCGGTGGTGCTCCGGCGTCGTGGTGCGGCTGCTCAGTGATGACTAAGTCCCTGAAACGAACGACATCCTGTCCCAAAATTGAGCCTCATTAATACTCCGTTACTGCCTATTTGTTTCTTTAAAACCTAGTGTCTAGTCACTTCGCCCATAACAAAGAGACTCGATTGAGTTTGGCGGCAATGACCATGAGCCGTGCACCGTTCTTGTTCATGCCATCTATTGTTTGTCATCTTCTATTACGGTACTGCTGCCTCGTTTTCTTATTCCATTTACCGGCGTCACTAAATTCCTGCCTTACTTGCACCTGATGATGGCAACGTGGTCGATTGTCGAAATATTGTGTCCTATGCAGGCTGTTCACCCGAGATTTATTTCGTCACCTCCGAAATTCTTACGTGAAAGCTCTTAAAGTTTCTTAAATCAAAGAAAAGTTACTAACATTCTGTACCTCTATTTTTCATGTCTACTCGTATTTGCAGTCTTTGTCACGGATCCTAAATGTAGAATGTAACATGGCAGTGTGTAGCGCAAGTATGTCGGTACTTGAGAAACAATGTATTGTAATCAAGTTCCCTCTCTTTCAGAATGACAACGCCAGACTATTATCACACGAACGCAACGACATCCTCCATACAGTCACGATTTGGCACTATCCGATTTTAATATGTTTACAAAACTTAAAGAACACTTGGAGGACTTCACTTTGATAGTGATGCGGCGGTGCAAGCAGAGGTGAGGTTGTGGCTCCGTCAACAAAGTCAAACGTTCTACACTGAATTTATCAAAAAACTGGTCTCTCGTTGAGAGCAATGTGTTCGTCGCCAGGGTGGCTATGTCGAGAAATAAATGTGTAGACATGAAGAATAAAGATGTAGAATGTTAATAAAGTCTGTTTTATTTAAAAAGCTTTAATAGTTTTCACATAAAAACACTCGGAGGCATTACTTTTCAGCGCCCCCTCGTAATTCCTCCATCTCAGACACTGTATATTTTGCTATGGATGCCAGCAACTCCAGTAAAGGACACTAGCTATTGCTCGCGGCTGCGCTCCGTATCAGTAAAACCAAATGAAGTGTGTGTACGGCTTCATTGGCCGGGAAGCCTTGTCCGGGAAAGTCGGGCGCTAGATGCACGTCTTCTATTTGAAGCCACTTTGGCGACTTGAGCGTCGATGATGCTAAAATTATAATAAGGACAACATACACTCCCAGACCTTAGCGGAATAGTTCGACCCGGCCGGAATCGACCGGAGGACCCCACGGACGAAAGGAAAAGCAAACGACAGGATCACCAACACACGCTTACATAAGTCTTCCTTTTTATTTTGTTCATTGCATATTCTTCAACGTAGATCCTTTCACTCAGTTTCTTTTATTACAGAGGACAGCGAGTCCTCTGACGGAATACGCCGACCTACCGTGGCGGCGTTTTGGAAGCTACGTAGGTTGGAACTAAAATAGTGGCAACACTGCTGTGGAGACACTATGCAATGGAATCTACTATTGCCGCTGATAGCACACGTTGTTGACATACCTACCTTACCTCCGAGCAAATGGACTCGCCGTGCCACGTCACTGGCGTGCGCACAATCGAGGGATACACAGTCACTTGTGAGCGAGCGGTCTAACGTAACGGTGTCACTATGTTTTCGAAACAGGAGCAACGGAGTTGGATCCAGATTGAATGTGCCAGAGGTCGTTCAGCACGACAGTGTCATCAAGGTCTTCAAGAGGCGTGCGGGGAATCGGAAATGCCGTACAGAACAGTGGCACGTTGGGTAAAAGCCTTCAACGAAGTTCGGCAAACTGTGGCAGACATGCATCCTAGCGTCTCTGAAGAAGAAGTGCATGCTGTTGTCGCGTTAGTGGACAGTGATCGACCCCATACGGTTCTTGAGCTCGCACACGAAACCGGATTAGCGAATACGACTGTGCTTCGCATCCTGAAGGAACGCCTGGGCATGCGAAAAATTGCATCACGATGGGTTCCGCTTGACTTGACGGAAATTCAGAAATAGATGCGTTACGACGCTGCTCAGACGCGAAGGAGAGGCTTTCTTACGCAGTAGCGTAACAATGGATGAGACGTGGGCCACATCGTACGAGCCAAAACTGAAACACCAATCCAACGAATGGCGTCATTATGGGTCACCGCGAAAGTCGAAAGTACGTCAAGGCCCCAGTATAGTACGACTGTGATGGTGTTATCCTAACGCATTCCGTTCCTCCACGGCATACCGTCAATGCACAGTATTACTGTTCATTTTTGGAGCATGAACTGCGACGAGCTTTGCGACACTTTCTGCGCAACCCACCAATCATTTTTCACGACAATGCGTGGGCGCATACAGCGCAAGCTGTGGCTGCTCTGTTCGGTCGATGGGACTGGGAAGTACTGCACCATCCACCATACTCCCCGGACTGAAGTCCTTGTGACTTTGGTTTGATTCCGAAGGTGAAGGAACGACTTCGTGGCATTCGCTTCAGAACTGTTCCAGAGATTCGACAGACAGTAGACAGCTCCATTCGCACCATCAACAGAACGGGCTGTGCTAACGTATACTACACCTTCCCCATCGTTGGCAACGGGTTCTACACAACGCTGGTGACTACTTTGAAGGACAGTAACAGGTGCAGACATGTAACTCTTTTGTATCGGTTGTGAATAAACAGTTGCAGGACAGTAACAGGTGCAAACATGTAACTCTTTTGTATCGGTTGTGAATAAACAGTTGCCACTATTTAAGTTCCAACCCTTGTATAAATGACGCGTTTGTTGATGCTCAGCGGCTAAAATGTAATCCGTTCGTGACTGATGTCCTATAGTACGGAAGTTCTGATTAAACGCGTAGAGGATTGTATTCATAAAGTTGAATCGCATTATACAACAGAAGCATTTTCACAAATATAATAAATATCAAAGGATACTGGCTCTGAGCACTATGGGACTTAACTTCTGAGGTCATCAGTCCCCTAGAAGTTAGAACTACTCAAACCTAACTAACCTAAGGACATCACACACATCCATGCCCGAGGCAGGATTAGAACCTGCGACCGTAGCAGCAGCGCGGTTCCAGACTGTAGCGCCTAGAACCGCTCGGCCACCCCCGCCGGCATCAAAGAATACAAAGCTTTTTCGAAGAGTGATTATTGTTCCATATTTCGCGTTATGTTGTGCCGTTGTGGCCGTGCGGTTCTAGGAGCTTCAGTCTGGATCCGCGTGACCGCTACGGTCGCAGGTTCGAATCTTGCCTCGGGCATGGATGTGTGTGATGTCCTTAGGTTAGTTAGGTTTAAGTAGTTCTAAGTTCTAGGGGACTGATGACCACAGACGTTAAGTCCCATAGTGCTCAGAGCCGTTTGAACCATACTACATACTTTCTAAAATAGGTCACGTTTTTCCTTAGCGTTCAGTCTATCTCCATACCAGATTTCATCAAAACTGATTCACCATTTAAGGCGTGAGAGCGTAACAGGCAGAGTTATTTTCGCGGATACAGGGTGTTTCGTAAGAGTGTGCAAAAATGTAACAGGACATAGACAATGTTCCGCTCAACAATTTGAGGTAGGCAACCTCGGGTCGGAGAAACCAGCTTGTGGAGATATGGAAGTAAACCCGTCTACCGCTTTGTCTAGCATTACTGTTTTCCAACTTCTTTACAACTAACATGCGTACAAGTTTACACGTACTGTGGTGTTTATTTATATGTAAATTCTTTATTTCCTGCAAGTAAACAAGGAGGACAAGCCTGATTACTAGGAAGCCAGTATTCCACAACAAACAAATACACCATATCGCCCACAACGAGTCCATGCAATGCCTGTGACTGACTTTGTACCAAGGACCGCATTGTGTTAGTGGTTGCTCCAGCAATGGATTGATCGACCACATTTCCTCCAGATCGTGCTGTTTACTGACAAGGCCTCATATGATCAAGATGGTATTTCGAACAGCAGGAATAGGTATGCGTGGGGTGAGGAAACACCTCACGCTGTAGTAAAGTGACACCATCAAGTACGTTTTGCTGTGAATATCTGGGCCGGCATTGACAGTTTCACTGAGCCATATCTTCTACCTGGCCGTCTGAATGGTCACCTGTACTTGTGGCTCGTGCAAAGAATTCTACCTGAGTTGTTGGAGAACTGAAACTTCTTTATTTAAATGTGTGGGTCTGTAATTAAACTGCAGAATGACTGAGAAGATGAAGCTTTCACGTTATTTGATTCTGAAACAGCTGAGTAAAACTGAGCGTACTGAGCCTGCTTCCTCTTTACTTTTTCTTATCATGTCAACACTGCCGGCCGCGGTGGCAAGGCAGTTCTAGGCGCTTCAGTCCGGAACCGCGGGACTGCTACGGTCGCAGGTTCGAATCCTGCCTCGGGCATGGATGTGTGTGATGTCCTTAGGTTAGTTAGGTTTAAGTAGTTCTAAGTTCTAGGAGAATGATGACCTAAGATGTTAAGTCCCATAGAGCTCAGTGCCATTTTTTTTGTCGACACTGACCCACAATATTCTAGAGCCACGCAATCTGACTGCTCAAAAAAATTACAACCTGTGATTCGAAACACACCAGGGCTACTTGTTAGGGTGCGTCACAATCGTGTTCGCCGATGTCATACTTGTGTTGAGGTTGATGGCCATCAGTTTCAGCACATTTTTTAAGACACAGTACAAGTGGTACATTCGTTATGTAAATGATGGTATTTACAGTTAACTGTAACTAATCTAAATAAAAAAGTACACAACAATGTAATTTTATTTCTATTATCACTTTAAGCTGGCTTCTCCGACACTAGGTTCCTTACCTCAAATTGTTCAGTGGAGCATTCTCTATGTCCTATCACATTTTTGCACGCTCTTACGGTAACACGCTGTAAAATATTAGTATGGATATGAAATCCTTTAATAGTGAAAATTTGCTTCTGTATAAAGTAAATACTTTTAATACGAGCACAAACGACTTTAATCTCTAATGTGGATACTACAGGGTGTTCAAATTAAAACTGTCCCGGAAAATATTTACAGTAAGACTGATACGGGAGTGACCCTGGTTTGTGATCACCAGAGAAGATTCTGAAAATGTCCATCGTTGACGTCGATGCATTCTGCGCTCCATTTGTCAAACTTTGAGACACGCGTAGCAGCTCTGCTGTAGAGACAGCAGCGGTGGCGTTTTCAGAGTTTTGTAGTACACTTCCAGTGTGTGAGGATTATTTCAGCACACTTAACCGCCACAGTTAAAAATCACAGATAGACAGATCACGTGATCGGAGTAACCAGGGGGTAGTACTGCCTCAGCTGATTGTCCTGTCCTTGCCGAATACCTCAGGCACCTGTCACAAGGTTGTCAAGGTGGCGTGTGCTGTTGCTCTGTCTTGCTAAAAATATCCATAGAGTATTTTCTGTGATGGTCCACTCTCCCGCTCATTAACAAGGGTCAGTTCCGCGACACTCTCATAAATATTTTGCGTACCATTGTTATCTAGCCCATCCTGTAGATGTCACGTGAGTCATAGTAGTTTGTACGACATGGTAGTTTGATTGGAACTCCCAGATAGAATCCCTATTAATAAATCTCTATACTCTTAGATGTGTGTTGAAGGTTCCTTGAGGCTTGGACATACCATAAATAGGATTTTATAGAACTGATAATACACTGGTGTCCAAAATAAAAGCAACAAACGGAAATTTTGCTAAGTTGCGTTTATTCCGCCTCGGAAAAGTATAAACAGATGATGGCAAACCAGGCACAATGTAAAGAATACAGAACTTAAGCAAACAACACGCATGACGGTAGACAAAAATGTTTTTCGTGTTTTCCAACTTAATGGATGTGCATCCACTTTCCGACAACTGGTTAATGTGCTCAATATGGGGTGTAAACACCACTGGCAGCAATAAAGGTTTGACAACGACGGGACATGCTGTAAATGATTCCATCAATCTCGTGTTGAGGCAATAACCCACATTCTTCCTGCAGAGCTGCTCACAAGTCTTGGAGAGTGGTTGGTGATGCCAACCGTCTCCCTAGAGCATCACAGATGTGCTCTATGGTATTCAGCTCCGGAGAGTGAGCAGGTCACGCCTTGTGTGCAGTATCTTCAGTTTCCAAGAAAACACCAACCACACGTGCTCTTATGAGGTCGAGAATCATCATCCACCAGTACGAAGTCTCGGCCCACAGCATCCCACAGCAACCGCACTTGAGGTCCCGAGATCCCGTCCCGATACCTGACAGCATTTAAAACTTGCCGATTCACCCAGACAGGTGTTCGAGTGTCAACATAATTCCTGCCCACACCCTTTGGAATTCTCCTCGATATCGATCTCTTTCCACAATGTTTGGGTCCCAAAATCTGGTTCCACGTTCCATCCAAATGCGAATAAGCGGAGAATCACTATCCAGACTAATTGGGGACTCATCTGTGAGAAGAAGGTTGGCCCACTGTTCCACCGTCCAGATGGCAAGCTGACGACTCTACTCTAGACGCTCCCTTCTGTGAAGACGCGTCAGAGCTACACATACAGCAGGTTTCCGACAATAAAGCCCACTCTGCCGAAGGCTTCTGTACACCGTTTGTCTCGTTACAACACGTTCAGTGGATGCTGCGAGGCCAGACGCCAGTTGCAGTGCAGCACCAAGGCCGCACCGTCCTGTCCTTACAGCCAAATAACGGTCCTCTCTTTCTGATGTCACACTTGGTCGGCCCTTCTCTCTTCTTCGGGATACAGTTTCGTTCTCTATAAATTGTCGCCACATTCGAGGAACAACAGAACGATTGACATTAAGTCATCGGACCACATGGGTTTGCAATTGTCCTGCTTCCATTCTTCCTATGATCTTACATCGCAGAGAGTCTAGTAGGCGTCTTCTGCGTGACATACTGCACCGTCTATGACTGTGTACACACCGATTGTGGAGTGAGTCCAGCAGGCAAACGCCAGCCCGTTTGATAGGTGCCCTGACGTCATCGATGGCGTGATTGTCCGTTGACTGGAATGCCATCTTCTGTTCAGAACACGATCGTACGGACATCTGTTGGCAGTCTGTATGATTATATTGTGAATTAGACACTGGGCGCGGCAATAGTTCATATGGTTCAAATGGCTCTGAGCACTATGCGTCTTAACTTCTGAGGTCATCAGTCGCCTAGAACTTAGAACTAATTAAACCTAACTAACCTAAGGACATCACACACATCCATGCTCAAGGCAGGATTCGAACTTGCGACCGTAGCGGTCGCGGCAATAGTGGTTTATTGCTTTAATTCTGGACACCAGTGTATTTTAAGCAAATCCCGCTGCTATTGTTATCGGTAAACTGTATTATTGGACTACTATGTCACGTTTACGTGTACTACTTGACTGATATCTGTAGTTGAGGAGCCGGCCGAAGTGGCCGTGCGGTTCTAGGCGCTGCAGTCTGGAACCGCGAGACCGCTACGGTCGCAGGTTCGAATCCTGCTTCGGGCATGGATGTGTGTGATGTCCTTAGGTTAGTTAGGTTTAACTAGTTCTAAGCTCTAGGGGACTAATGACCTCAGAAGTTGAGTCCCATAGTGCTCAGAGCCATTTGAACCATTTTGTAGTTGAGGACTGTGAAGTGGACTATCAGATGTATGCTTTATGTTGTGTAGGTACCTTAAATGAAACAATATTACCTCGAAATCGATTTACGTACATAAGGTAAACATCAAAATAAAATAAAAAATACAGATGCAAAAAAATTACTTTCAGTGGAATTGGTTTGTAATTAGCAGCGTTCAGCACGTAGTGCTTGATGATGAGATATCGTCAGGTGTTAAAGTAGCACAAATGAGGGTTATAGAGATATTATTCTTTAGCATATAGGTAAGCGATTTGGTAGGTGGCCGGCCGCGGTGGTCTAGCGGTTCTAGGCGCTCGGTCCGGAGCCGCGCGACCGCTACGGTCGCAGGTTCGAATCCTGCCTCGGGCATGGATGTGTGTGATGTCCTTAGGTTAGTTAGGTTTAAGTAGTTCTAAGTTATAGGGGACTGATGACCATAGATGTTAAGTCCCATAGTGCTCAGAGCCATTTGAACCATTTTTTGGTAGGTGGCTGCGAGAGTCCGAAACTGTGAGAGGGTTCTGAACAACAGGTGCAGACGAACAAGGACATGTACAATAATTCTGAAACACTGCACTGACAATTGTTAGTTACTAGCCGAAATCTGCATCTGCCCTAATAAAGCTTGAACGGAAACGTCGACTGATTGCTGAACTCTAACATTTTGAAATAACGTATTGTGGATAATATGGGGAAAGCACCCATACTATTCCACTGCACATTTGACGATCAAACACGGGAATCAATAACAGTCGTTGTGTGTTAAGGAGTATGCACCCAGGCCGACCTTTAGTGGAACGAGCACGAAAAATTAGTTCAGGGAAAGCAGATTCACTGAGCGAATACTAAGAAAAAATAACTCCCTCACGACAGGGATACTTTCCAAACCTTTGTTTGACCAGTTCTTTGTAAGATGAGTTAGCCAACATATTGTTTCCTCATGCATAGCTACATCTGGCGCTATGAAAATCATGGGAAAATCAAAGAAATGTGAGCGCTTACGGAGGTTGAACGACAGTCGTTTTTCCTGAATATCATGTTCACGGAAGACTCAGCTCAGGTGGTACGGGGATATATGCTGAAACGTTCGCGTCGTGTAAGCATACAGCGTGACTCAGCTGCCCCTAACGATGCCGTTTTATGCATACTGCAATGTTGTACCTGGTCTTGTTAAATCACAAAAGAGATTTTCATCTTCTCTCGCTCGCTACGCGCAAACTATTAGCCTACAGAAAAATGAACAAGACCTTTTGCATGAAATTTAAAGTAATTAAATTTAGCACCGTGATACGTTTTCCGTAGAGACAGTAGTTTTCGAGTTATTCAAGAAAACGCAGAAAAGTGATCTTTAAACGAACCTTCACCCTCACACTCAGCCCCCTTCGGTCAGGATGTTCACGGCACTCCCTCCTACCACTGTACAAAAATTTGCGACTGCACGAATTATTTCCCACATTAGACCCTATCACTGAACTGTTCACAGTAACACAATCTCTGCCCTACCTTCCTATTCATAACGAATACTACTCGGATTATACCATTTTCTGCTGCCATTCATATTACCCTACCCTCATCTGACTAGAAATCCGTGTCTTCTTCAGTTTCATTTCACTGACCCCCCTCTATACTGAGCCTTAGCATTTTCCTTTTCAGATATTCTAGCTTCCTTGCTACGTTCAAGCTTTTGAAATTCTACGCCCAGACTTGTAGAAAATTAACCTTCCGGTGGTGATTCAATCTTTTTCTCATATCGCCTCCCCCTTGGCAGACCCTCCCAGAGATCAGAATTGGGGACTATTCTGGAATCTTTTGCCAATGGAGAGATCATCATGACACTTTTCGATTACAGGTTACATCTCTTGTGGATACACATTACGTGTTTTCATTGCAGCGGTTTCGATTGCCTTTTGATTCTCATGCCGTTGATCGTTGCTGATTCTTACTCCTTTTGGGGCAGTTTTCCACCCCAAAGACAGGAGAGTTGCCTGAACCTCTGTCCGCTCCTCCACTCCTAAACCTTCTTTTTATTACGATGATCATTTCTTCCTGTGTAGGTGGCGCCGACAAAATATTTTCACACTGCAAGAAGGAAGTTGGTGACTGAAATTTCATGAGAAGACCCTGCCGCAACGAAAGACGCCATTGTTTTAATGATTGCCACCCCAATTCGGCACACTCTCTCCCCAATTTCGCGACGACACAAAACGAGCTGCCCTTATCTGACCTTTTTCGACGTCTTCTATCAGTACTATCGGATTCGGATCCCACGTCGCACAGCAGTGCTCCAGAATAGGGGGCACAAGAGTAGTGTAAGCAGTCTCTTTAGTAGGTCTGTTGCATTTTCTAAGTGTACTGTCAATAAACAGCAGTTTTTCGTTTGCTTTCCCCAGAACATTATCTACATGATCATTCCAATTTACGTTATTCGCAATTGTTGACCCAAAGTATTTTTTGAATTTACAGTCTTTAGTTTTGTGTGATTTATAGTGAAACCGAAATTTAGTGGATTGCTTTTAGTACTCATGTGGATGACTTCACGCTTTTCATTATTTGGTGTGTCCGCCCAAGTAGCTGAGTGGTCAGCGTGACGGATTGCCGTCCTCTGGGCTCGGGTTCGATTCCCGGCTGGGTCGGAGATTTTCTCCGCTCAGGGACTGGGTGTTGTGTTGTGTCCATCATCATTTCATCCCCATCCGGCGTGCAGGTCGCCCAATGTGGCGCCGAATGTAATAAGACCTGCGATATGGCGGCCGGACCTGCCCCGCGAGGGGCCTCCCGGCCAATGACGCCAAACGCTCATTTCCATTTCCATTATTTGGTGTCACTTTTCACTTTTCGTACAACACACTTATCTTATCTAAACTATTTTGCAATTGGATTTGATTATCTGATGACGATAAATGACAGCGTCATCTGAAAACAATCTAAGACGGCTGCTCAGATTGTCCCTTAAATCACTTATGTGGATCAGGAAGAGCAAAGGGTCTACAACACTCCCTTAGAGAACGCCAGATATTGCTTCTGGTTTAGTCTATGACTTCCCGAAAATTACTGTGTACTTTATCTTTCTGGCGGAAAGGTCAGGAGTCAAGTCACATAACTGAAACGATACATCATAGGCACGCAATTTGATTAGAAGTCGCTTATGAGGAATGGTGTGAAAATGTATCAGTTTGACATCCCCTGTCGATAGCACTCATTAATTGGTGAGAATAAAGAGCTAGTTGTGTTAAGAAGAACGATATTACCTGAGTCCGTGTTGACTTTTTTCTCAATAAATCGTTTTCTTCGAGGTAATTCATAATGTTCGAACATATAAGTTCCATAATTCTACTGCAAATCTATGTTAGTGGTATGCGTTAGTAATTCAGCGAATTACTCCTGTTCCTTTCTTGGGTATTGTTGTCACTTGCGCAACTGTCGATTCTTTAGGTACGGATCTTTGGACGAGCGAACGGTTGTGTACGATTGCTAAGTATGGAGCTATTCTACGTACTTTGAAAGAAACGTGACTGGTGTACAGCCTGGACCGGAGGCCTTGTCTTTAATAGGAGATTTAAGAAGCTGCTTCGCTACATTGAGGATATATACTTATTAAGTTACTCATGTTGGTGGTTTTCTTGATTGGAGTTCTGCAATAATCATTTCGTCTGCAACGTTCATTGGAGCGTCACTGATGGCTCTACTGGGAAAACAAAATTGCGCAATAATATTTGTGTTTCTGTGTTAGAGCCGACTGCGTTGCATCCAGCACATCGTGGTCGCCTGTGAGGTTGCACGCTCCGTACACTCGGGCCCGGAAGCCATTTTCTCTCGAGCACGGCCGTTGTATAAGAAAAGCAAAGAGAGTTTAATCATGAAACATGTTGATCGAGCTAAATTATGGATCAATAATGAATGACAGTTTCTATTCACCAAACTTCACAAGGGTGTCAAATCTTTTAGCGTGAAACAAAAATGGTAATCAACAGAGAAGGTAGAAAGACAAATGAGATAAAGCCAATCAAGAAGTGAGACGAGCGTGTTTCATCCACAGTTTTTAACATTTATATTGACAAAATTCTTAAAAACTGGAGATCTGGAATTAAGTGATTTACTGTTCGCAGATGATAACGTAATAATACAAGAAAGTGAAGACAACCACCAATTTGAAGAACACTGGCTACACAGAATATGTACAGGGTGGAGTACAAGAACGTCGTTACATACGACGAAAGGTATGGAGTGCCTGAGACGTGATTTATTTTCAAAGAATATTCTTAAGAATTTATTCTACTTACTAGCGATTCATCAAGAACATTAACACATTTAATCACACTATGTCAGCGTGGAAGTAGTTGCCAGGGAGTAACTGATGAAATCATAACCAAATTGCTTTTAACAAATGGTAATTTATTTACTTTAATGGTGTCTAAAGCATTTTTTTAAAAAAGAAACAGATTTGAAATTATTAGCAGAAAGCACCCTCTAAATATCAAGTTACAATTTATTCAGAGGCAGAAAGAAACAAATTTTTGACTGTATGAGCTTTCGGGCTGAGAACCTTGCCGCTCCCTTTTGACACGGCCGTAGTCACGACCGCTCACAACAACCTCTGAAAGACTACACTGGTGCAAATCTTCAACACATCAGATTACCTTAAAGTAAAAGTTTTAACAATTCACACAAGCACACAAACTATGCACCCCGTACGAGGGATGGAAATGGTACAAAACACTAAAATTAAGAGATTAACTTACCACCGAAGGTGCGACTTGATTTTAACTTCAAAGAGAAGTCTTACGGTGGAAGGGTGGCAACTTTATACACTAAAATGACCATTTAAATAAAAGCCCATGAAATGCAATCTTATATAAAATTGTACAAGGTTGGTCAAACGAGTTAACATGCTCTACAACACATATACCGCCTCTCAAGATAAGAGGCAAGATAAAAACATATTTCAGGAATTTGGCCGTTACACTCCAAGCAATAAATTCGTTAACACACCGAATCCGACAAACATGACAGAGGCAGCTCCGAACGACAGACATACTAGCACGCCGACTGACCATCTGACCGTTTTCCAACCGTCAGATCCAACTGTACAAACAACAGAGAATATCGGTCGATGTCGTGCAAACCAAGATACCTACGCCTTATAACTCGGCCACACCAAGATCAAGGCATCAAACACCACTCAAGACAAGTTTAAAATAATACAGAAAACAAGTCACAACTGTCAAATCACTACGGAAGAAGGCTGCGGGTTCTAGACAACAACACACACCACTTGTTATCACACGGGTGAACGGCTGAGGAAACAACAATCCACAAATAACGAACAAATCGTAACAGTAGAGATTTAAAAAGAAATCATTAATAACTTAACTTTAGGAGCCTGCTTCGGAGGAAAGTGAAACGTCGCTCTCGCAGCTAGGGCCTCCAAATGCAACAGCGCGTGCCCGCCGCGAAAAGTCCCGGCCTGGCTTCACGCTGTGGAGACTGCGTCGCTACTCAGTTCCAACGAACCAACAAGGTCCAACCACATCCCGACTCGGAAATGGTGTTCATCCTGAGGACCCAAGACGTCGTCGACTAAGAAGACCGGCCGAGCAAACGACCAACGGCAGCCCGCTTTCGCCGACAGCGGTCCCGACGAATACTAAAACCATACGGACCCGACTGTTGCTGGCTGCCAACTCTTCCCGAGTGATACTGGTGTCAGTGCGTAGCAGACCACATGTCGCCATCCGACGACCAGCCGACCGATCCACCAACGGCGTTCCGTTTGCGTCGACCACGGTCCCGTGCGGACCAGCCTACTGCTGACTGCCAACTCGTCCAACAGCGGAGTAACGACGAGCCAGACTCAGTGCACAACTCATCAGCGACTGAGACTTAGAGCCAACTGACTAACATGCGTCTCCCTTCCGACTGACTGTCGACTCACTGCATCGACTCCCAGACTGACCCCAGACTGACCGACTGGCGAGCTCATAGCGCCCCTTAAATGCACGTCAACAGGCAACTTTTTCACTTTCCCACCAGAGGGAGACACCAAAGCTGCGATTGCCACAGCGGCGCCACCGCTAGAAACGGAGGGCGACTGCTTCACACTACGCACTGTGGCGCGCTCTTCAAAACAACAATTTTTACCACGGCTCAGTGCCAATACTAATACCCAATTCTGCCGAAAGTAGTGGTTAACAACAAAATAACAGAACGGGGGTCGCATTTAAATACCGGGTTGTTATAATTAAACTTTCGCTACTTGAGGTAGTGTAGACGGAAAACTACTTACCGTATGAGTACCCAACTTTATAGCAATGATGTTCAGATGGTGAGCTGTAGGATTTGCATTACTAGTAGTATTGATGTCATGAGTTACCGTTAGGCGCCGGTACTGGTACGGCGACGTAGGAGGAACTCGGATCCCAAGGATCAAGGACACGCAGCGTGAACATCACACATTACAGTTACAGGTACTTCGGGCTCAACAGTTTTGACGCCCACTGCTCGTGAGCTCACTCGGTTACTACGTAACACATTTGGAGGAAACAGAATCATTGGACGATCGTTCCAAACTGCATGGCCACCAAGATCATCAGATTTGAACACGTGTGATATTTGTCTGTGGGGTTACCTGAAAGATAGGGTCTGACAACGGAACACTTCCGCACAGTGCAGTCTGGAAATAAACATAGCGATGGAAGTAGCCAACATCCCTCCTGACATGTAGAGGAATCTCTGGTTCGATTCCGGTCTATCTTCAATGCAGCTGGTCGTACATTGAGCAACATTTGTAACCTGGAACGTAAACATGGTACGCAATTAATAAGTTTTACCTTTTGACGTGGAAATTAAAATATGTTTCATGGTTTATTCCACCTATCCTCACAATTATTTCCACTAAATCTCATTCCCCTATGACCACCTGATTTTCATGGGGGCCCTCTCAAGTTGCGAAAGTTTAATTACAAACACTCCGTATTTCGGCGGCAGTGCGGGTTTTGATTATCATAATGCTGTAGAAGAAAAGCTAAACAGACCTCAAGCAGCATGTGGGACAATAAACACAACAGTTAACTGCAAAACCCGATATGATACAAAAAATTTATTTTATAAAATTATGGCGATACAATGACCATGTACGAAAGCGATAGTTAGATAAACAAAAAGAGAGACAGGAAAATTCAAGCAGCAGAGATGAGACTCTTGAAGAAGGGTTGTGTGACAAGAGATTTAATGAGAATGAAGATGTCCGAAATGAGTTGAATACAAAAGCCGTTAATGAGGAAATAACTGAATACAGAGAGAACTGGAAACAAAGATGAGAATATGAGGAAACATGACAGTCTACTCTAGAAAATGCTGAACTACAACACGAAATGAAGCAGCGACACAGGTCGACCAAGGGAGCGATGTACGTCAACGACTCTGTGAAGACGGAGCAGGCGTGTGCGTAATATCTCTGCCTAACGTGACGACGACGGCAGTCATGTTTCTCCCAACACACAGCCAAAAGATAAAAGTGATTCGTTCCAGTGAATAATGCGCTGCTTGTAGATAGTTTACTGTTGATGGTGTTTCCAGTGATTTACCGTCAACACCTTAATCGAACAGCAACTGATCGCTTCGCCTATTTATGCACATTGTTACACTTATTTATGTTCAGAATCAAATGCCAATACCTCTGGTCCTCTGAAGGTCTTTCTACATTTCGACACAGTGTTCTGGCGCTACAACCTTCCCCTAAACAACAGAATTATGTGCGAGCAGCCTCATGGGGTTTATACAATAAACAATGTAAAAGTTAGAAACGTTACTTTCTCCCGACGTTTTTATTCAAGACAATGAAACGGAACTTATTTTACAAAATATTTTGAAATCGTAGCTACTTTTCTACGTACTCGCCATTCAGATTTAGACCCCTTCTCCATCCTCAGTTCCCGGCGGAGTTGTTTAACCAGTCACTAGCTCCCTCTTTCAGTTCATTCTCAATTCTATAGTGTTTTCTGCCGCCTGAAAAATTATTAAGTAAGGGAACAAGATGGTAATCACTCTGCGCCAAATGCCGGTTAATAAAGCGGATGTACAAAAACTTTCCAGTTAAACAGCAGTAGCTAACCTTTTGTCAACGCAGGTGAGCGTTTTCGCGAAGATGTGCAATACCGCTGTACAACACGCTTTTTTCTTTCGAAAGGGGTGTAGGGTCTGACAGTAGGCCACTGCATTTATGGCCTAATAAGGCCACCGGCTTAGTCGAGCGCTTACAAGATCGGTAAATTTTACCTAATAATTTTGTGGATTTTAACAGTACAAAATAAACAATTACATCGTTTTATTCGTCAAGCCTTCTGACTACGAAACTACTGTGCTTATAACGGTTAAGTTTGGATCGAATTGTCAACGCAATTTGTTTTAGCGTAACGTTCACAAAAATCGTTTCATTCAGTACCCTTACGGGCATGTTTAAGTTAATAATGTCAACGAAATAGTCAATTGTGAAGGTGGCGTAACAGCCCCATGAATAGAGACCAAACTAGATCGAATGCCGGAAACAGTTCGTGAAGTCGGAAATTTTTGTACAGTGATAGGAGGGAGCGCCGCGAACATCATACTACAAATGTTGGCTGGTGAGGGACGAGTGTGGGAGGTGGAAGTGTGTGTGTGTGAAGGTAATTTTTTTTTGAATAGCTCGAAAACTACGGCCTCTAACGAAAATACAGGGTGAAAAGTATTTAAACCGACAAACTCTGGGAGGTTGTAGTGAACATAAAAACAAATATTTTTCCCTAATGTCATTTTTCCCTATGAGGAGTATTTAAACTGGTAGAGGAAAATTTCTATGGCGGCAAATTAATTAAACTAACAAACACTTTTCCATTTTTTTATGACCAAGAGACAACACATTAACATAACTCAATTTCAATTACAGTAGATTTTCAAAAATGCCTCCATTGACACAGTGTTACACCGGCGGATCATGTTCTGTCTGACACGGGCAAAAACCTCAGGAGTACCCTGAATTGTTCCTGCTGCTGCTGCTACTGTCCAGGCAACCAGATCCTCTTCTGATGCAACAGGAGTTGCGTAAACAAGGTTGGGCATCTCTCCCCACACAAAAAGTTCAGAGGGGACATGTCTGGGGATCGAACAGGCCATGGTACAGGACCACGTCTGCCAACCCACGTTTCTGGGAACCGTCGGCCCAGGAACCGACGCACACGACGACTGAAATGTGCCGGCGCACCGTCATGTTGGAACCACATGCGTTGTCTGTAGGGAGCGGGTCGTCTTCCAGCAATTCTGGCAATGTTCTGGCGAGAAAATTATTGCCTGCCATTTAATGGCCTAGATAGCAGATACGGCCCAATTAAACAGTCCCCAACAACACCGAACCACACATTAACGAAGAACCGCACTTGATGGGCGCTAGTAACTGTGGCATGTGGGTTATCGTCACTCCAAACATGAGAATTGTGCATGTTGAAGACTCTATGACGCCCGAACGTTGCTTCATCGGTAAACAACACAGAGGATGGAAATGTAGGATGCATTTCGCACTGTTCCAGGTACCACTGCGAAAACTGTGCTCCGGGTGGATAATCAACTGGTTCCAGGTTGTGAAGACGCTGTATGTGAAATGGACGTAACAATTGCTCTCGAAGGATTGTTCTTACATTCGTCTGATTCGTTCCCATGTTACGTGCAATTGCACAAGTGCTGATTGAAGGATCTCGCTCCACATGCTGCAAGACAGCTTCCTCAAATTGCAGCGTTCTTACCGTGCGACGGCGTCCCCGTCCAGGTAATCCGCTAAATGACCCGGTCTCACGCAGACGTTGGTACACAGCGGCAAAGGTCGTATGATGCAGAATACGGCGATTAGGATATGGTTGTTGATAAACCCGCTGTGCAGCTCGTCCGTTGTGATGCGCTACGTAGTACGCACCAACCATATCAGTGTACTCACTCCAGGTATATGGCTCCATTAGTAAACAGAGACAATGCACTACTACACTGGTGGACAGCAGTTGCCTACAACTGAAGAGCGTAATACACCCTCTAACAACTGAAGATCGTAATAGGCCTCTAACAGATGAAGAGCGTAATACGGCCTCTACCGGTTTAAATAATCCTCATAGGAAAAAATGACATTAGGGAAAAATATTTGTTTTGATGTCCCCTACAACCTCCCAGAGTTTGTCGGTTTAAATACTTTTCACCCTGTATAAAGCGGTACAAAAATGAACTAGATTGAATTTCCTAGAAAAAGCTTCCGTTCATTTTTTCTGAAGAACTAATAGTTAGCGCGTAGCGAGCGAGAGAAAAGGAAAATCTCGCACACAGTTTGTAAACGCCAGATGTAATATTGCGCGTTGCATAACTGGCATCGGTAGGGGCATCTGTATATTAAGTAAGTTTCGATTTTACAAAGAATTCATTCGACGCCTAATGCAGACATTCAGAATGCTTCTATTGCACCAGAATTTAACTCAACCGTTACTCGCGACAGTATACGGACCAACGAAGAGGGACCACAGAATTTGGAAACGAAAATGCTATAGTTCCTTCATTCTCGAAAGCCTCTTTTGTAGCCAATCTGGATGTCGTGATCTCTTGTAAAACGAAGTTCGCAAGCGACAGTTTAAGTTTAGAGACGCAGCGCTCTCTCTTCCGCTGTGGTGGGTGCCCTGGCTTGGTTCCACTATTAAAAGAACTGCGCAGTTGCCGTGCACACGTCTGGCGCGGTTATCTTTCGAAAGTGACTCTGGCTTCCTCTATAAAATGCGCAGGCGCTGTGGTATGGGCGCGCCAATTGACTGCCATACAATGGCGTGAGAGTCTATAAATACTCGTGCCTACTACCTAGAACTGTGCCGCATCCATCACGCTGTTATTCAGGCTCACATAGTGCGGCTGCGGATTAGACTGTTGGGGCCTGGCTGAGGGAACGGAAATTATGTCTCGGTGTCACCGAAGCACCAAAATTGTCTACGGCAGATCAAGATGGTGTACCTTTAGCGTTGTGGAAGCAAGTTAGTTGATGTTTCTCATCAAACCTACGTTTATAACATTTCCAGATTTAGAAACAGCATTTGACGATCTTGACTGGAACACTCTTAGAGAGTTAAAAACTTATCTACAACTTGTACAGAAAACAGATTGCTGTCATAAGAGTCGAATGACACGACGGGGAAGAAGTGGTTGAGAAGGGAGTGGGACAGGATTGTGGCCTTTCCCCCATACTATTCAGTCTGTACATTGAGCAAGGAGTAAAAGAACCAAGCAGAAATTTGGAAAGAGGATTAAATTTCAGTGAGAGGAAATAAAAACTTTGAGGTTTGCCGATGACACTGCAGTTCTTTCGGAGATGACAATGGTCTTGGAAGAACACTTGAATGCAATGGATAGTGTCTTGAAAAGAGGTTTCAAAATGAACATCAACAAAAGTAAAACGAAAATAGTGGAGTGTAGGCGAATTAAATCTGGTGTGATGATACAATTAAATCAGGAAATGAGACACTAAAACTATCTGAAAAGTTTAGCTATTTAGGCAGCAAGATAACTGACGAAAAGCAAAATAGAGAGGATGCAAAATGTGTAATGGCAATAACAAGAAAATCGCTTCTGAAAAAGAGAGATTTGTTAGTATCGAATATACACTACTGGCCTTTAAAATTGATACACCACGAAGATGACGTGCTACAGACGCGAAATTTAACCGACAGGAAGAAGATGCTGTGATATGCAAATGATTAGCTTTTCAGAGCATTCACACAAGGTTGGCGCCGGTGGCGACACCTACAACGTGCTGACATGAGGAAAGTTCCCAACCGATTTCTCATACACAAACAGCAGTTGACCGGCGCTGCCTGGTGAAACGTTGTTGTGATGCCTCGTGTAAGGAGGAGAAATCCACTCCACCACGTTTTCGGCTTTGATAAAGGTCGGATTGTAGCCTATCGCGTTTGCGGTTTATCGTATCGCGACTTTGCTGCTCGCGTTGTTCGAGATCCAATGACTTTTAGCATAATATGGAATTAGTGGGTTCAGGAGGGTAATACGGAACGCCGTGCTGGATCACAACGGCCTCGTATCACTAGCAGTCGAGATGACACGCATATTATCCGCATGGTTGTAACGGATCGGGCAGCCACGTCTCGATCCCTGAGTCAACAGATGGGGACGTTTGCAAGACGACTACCATCTGCACGAACAGTTCGACGACGTTTGCAGCATCATGGACTATCAGCTTGGAGACCATGGCTGTGGTTACCCTTGACGCTGCATCACAGACAGGAGCGCCTGCGATGGTGTACTCAACGACGAACCTGGGTGCACGAATGGCAAAATGCAATTTTTTCGGATGAACCCAGATTCTGTTTACAGCATCATGATGGTCGCATCCGTGTTTGGCGATATCGCGGTGAACGCACATTGGAAGCGTGTATTCGTCATCGCCATACTGGCGTGTCACCCGGCGTGATGGTATGGGGCGCCACTGGTTACACGTCTCGCTCACCTCTTGTTAGCATTGATGGCACTTTGAACACTGGTCGTTACATTTCAGATGTGTTACGACCCGTGGCTCTACCCTTCATTCGATCCCTGCGAAACCCTACATTTCAGCATGCTAATGCACGACTGCATGTTGCAGGTCCTGTACGGGCCTTTCTGGATACAGAAAATGTTCGGCTGCTGTCTCCAGATCTATCACCAATAGAAAACGTCTGGTCAATGGTGGCCGAGCAACTGGCTAGTCACAATACGCCAGTCACTACGCTTGATGAACTATGGTATCGTGTTGAAGCTGCATGGGCAGCTGTACCTGTACACGCCATCCAAGCCCTGTTTGACTCAATGCCCAGGCGTATCAAGGCCGTTATTATGGCCAGAGGTGGTTGTTCTGAGTACTGATTCTCAGGATCTATGGACCCAAATTGCGGAAAATGTAATCAAATGTCAGTTCTAGTATAATATATTTGTCCAATGAATACCCGTTTATCATCTGCATTTCTTCTTGGTGTAGCAATTTTAATGGCCAGTAGTGTAAAATAGGGATAATGCAGGAGTAGGTATAATAATGAATAAGAAAATAGGAATACGAGTAAGCTACTATGAACAGCATAGTGAACGCGCTATCGTAGCCAAGACAGATACTAAGCACACACTCACCACTGTAGTACAATTTTGTATGACGACTCGCTCCGTAGATGACGAAGAGATTGAAGAAACGTTGACGAGATAGAAGAAATTATTAAGATAGTTAAGGGAGACGAAAAGTTGATTGCCACCGGGGACGGTAATTCGACAGTAGGAAAAGAAAGAGAAGAAAATATCGTAGGCGAATATGGACAGGGGGAAAGGAATGAAGAGAAAGCCGCCTAGTGGAATTTTGCTCAGGACATAATTTAATTATCGCTAATAGTTAAAGAATCATGAAAGAAGGTTGTATACACTGAAGAGACGTTGAGACACCGGAAGGTTTCCAATTGATTACATAATGATAAGACAGAGATTTCGGAACCACATTTTAAATTATAAGGCATTTCCAGAGGCAGCTGTGCGCTCTGAGCACAATTTATTGGTTATGTACTATAGATTAAAACAGAAGAAATTGCAGAAAGAGTAGGAAATGAAGGTTATTGGACATGCACAAATTGGCTGAACGAAGGACTGTTGAGAATTTCAGAGGGAGCATTACACAACGATTGAGTAGCACAGTGGAAAGGAATACGGTAGAAGACGAATGAGTTGTTTCGACAGACGAAGAACTGAAGACTTAATTACACAAAAGTACAAGGCCTAGGAGAAACCTTTGGATATCACAGGAGATATTGAATTTAATTGATGAAAGGAGAAAATATAAAGATGCAGTAAACGAAACAATGAATTTACAGGAAGTACCAAGCTGCTAAACAGGAATCGCTAGACGACAAATGTAAGGTTTTAGAAGCATATTTCACCAGGGAAAGATAGATACTGCCTACAGGAAAATTAAAGAAGCAGTTGTATGAATATGAAGAGGTCAGATGAAAACCAGAAATAAGCAAAGAAGAGAAAACAAGGGTGGAAGGAGTATGTACGGGGCCTATACAAGGGATGTTTACTTGGAGGCAACATTATAGAAAGAGAAGAGGAAGTAGATGAAGATGAGATGGGCGATATGATACTGGGAGATGAATTTGACAGAGCACTTAAGACGTTAAGTCAAAACGAGGCCCCGGGAGTAGACGACGTTCCGTGGGAATCACTGACAGTCTTGGGGGAGCCACCATGAGAAACCTTTTCCATCTGGTGAGCGAGATGTATTAGAAAGACGAAATACCATCAGACTTCAAGAAGAATGTAATAGTGCCAATTCCAAAGAAAGCAGGTGCTGATAGATGGAAATATTTCTTAACTATCAGTTTTATAAGGTACTGGTACAAAATAACAACACGAATTCCATACAAAAGGGGCCGACCTTGAGGGAGATCGATTTGTATTCAGAAATAAAGGGAAAGGCGAGACAATATTGCGACTTCTCTTAGAAGATAGAATAAGGAAAGGCAAACCTACATTTATAGACCATATGTAGACCTAGAGAAAGCTTTTGAGTGTCGAGTTGAATACTGTCTTTGAAATTATGAAGGCAGCAGGCGTAAAATACTGAGAGCGAAAGACTACTTACAGCTGGTACAGAAACCAGACAGCAGTTACAAGAGTCGAGGGGCTGGAAAGGAAAGCAGTGTTTAGAAGGGAGTGAGACAAGGCTGTAGACAATGCCCGATCTTATTCAATTTGAATACTGAGCTAGTAGTAAAGGAAACAAAAAAAAATTGGCAGTAGGAATTAAAGTTCAGGGAAGAAAAATAAAAACTTTAAGTTTCGTCGATGACACTGTGACGCTGACAGAGACAGCAAAGGACTTGGAAGAGCAATTGAACGGAATAGACAACGTCTTGAAAGGAGGGTATAAGATGAACATCAACAAAAGCAGAACAGGGGTAATGGAATGTAGTCTAATGAAATGAGGTGATGCTGAGAGAATGAGATTAGGAAACTTAAAGTAGCAGACGAGTTTTGCTATCTGGGCAGAAAAATAACCGATGATGGCCGAAGGAGAGCAGATATAAAATGCAGACTGACAATGGTAAGAAGCACGTTTGTGAAGTGCAGTTTGGGTTTTGTGAATGTGTTAAACGTTCTGTGCATCGAGATACCGGGATCCTGCCGGTTGAGGCTGTGCCTAATGAATTCGATCTCGTCCATCTCTCCCCACATCAGGCCTCTCGGTTACAGGATTTACTACAGAGGTTCCCTGAGCTTCTTTGTGATAGGTTGGGGCTTACTAATGTTCTTAATTACCATATCCGTCTATCTGACGATATTCCTGTTAGGCTGTCCCTTAAGGTGAGAGTTAAAATATCCAAAATGCTTGAGCAAGGGGTTATTAGGCCTACGACGTCTGCCTATGCTTCTCCCGTATTCCTTGTCCTTAAGGATGAGGGGCGTGATTTCAGGCCTGTTACTGACTACCGACGCCTGAATGCTAAGGTTCTCTTCGAGTCTCTTTCTCTACCTGATCTTCATCGCTCCTTTACGTGATTTGCCGATGCTAATTGGTTTACTGTTCTTGATTTGAACCAGGCCTATTATCAGATTCCATTAGCCGAGGAATGTAAACATGTTACTGCATTTTGTACAGATTGGAATCTGTTTGAGTTTAACAGGGTTCCCTTTGGTTTGGCTACGGTGCAGCCGTTCTTACTCGTTTGCTGGATAATATCCTTGGGGAATGGAAATTAGTGTGTGCCTATAATTATCTGGACGACTTAGTTATTTATTGCCGTTCGTTTCAGGACCATTTGGAGCATATCCAATAAGTTTTTTTGAGATTACAGGGACCCGGGTTAACTGTTAAACCCAGTAAGGAGACGTTATCAAGACGGCAGGTATCCTTCTTAGGTCACCTGGTGTCAGATCAGAGTATTCGCATCGACCAGGAGCGAACTAAAGCATTACGAGCTCTGTCTCCGTCCACTGATAAACGTGGAACTGCTAGGTTCATAGCCATGGCCAACTATTTTAGGCGTTTTGTCCCTAATTTTGTTCAGTTGGCGGCCCCCTTAAATGAATTGCGCCGGAAAGGAGTGCGTTTTCAATGGGGACCCGCCCAGGAGGCCGCGTTTGAGCATATTAAGGCAGCTTTAGCCAACCCTCCCGTTTTCAGAGTACCGGACTGTAATAAAAAGTTTATTGTCTAAACTGACGCATCTAATGCCGGTATTTCAGCTTTGCTCCTCCAGGAGTTCGAGGGTCAGAGGCAGCCATTAGCTTACGCGTCTCATCGGTTAACTGGTGCCGAACTTAAATATTCCGTCTACGAGTGCGAGGCGTTGGATGTTTTGTTCTCACTGGAGAAGTACCGCTTCTACCTTGAGCATCGGGTTTTTCAGCTAGGAACCGACAGCGAGGCATTGAGCTGGGTGTTAGCCAGGCCACGTAAAACTGGCCATATTGCCAGGTGGGCAGTTCGCATTTCTGCTTTTCAGTTTGAAGTTAAACATGTGAAAAGCAGTGAAAACCTCCTTGTGGATGTCCTCAACCGCATGTTCACTGAGTCTACACCTAGTGAGCACATCCCAGAGGTGGAGGCAGGCAGTCTCAGTTGCAGTGCATTAGCTGAGATTCCACTTCTGTTTGATTATGTTGCTCAGCATCAGGATCAGGACCCTGCTTGTGCACCCGTTAAGCAACGCCTCTTGGCTGGGGAACAGTCGGATCAAGCAGGGCATTTTCTGTAAAAGAGTGGACGTGCTAAGCAATTTAAAATCTGTGTGCTAGTAGCTCTGGTGAGCCCAGTTTTCTGTTACTTTCATGATTCATTGGTATCTGGCCACATAGGAACTTACAAGACCGTGCAAAAAATTAAAGAGCATCTGACTTGGTCCTCCATGGACCGTGATGGAAGAGAGATGGTTTCTCGGTGTCGCATGTGTAATGTGGCCAAACCTAAGAATCCTCTTCAACAGGGTCTGTTGAGTTCCGAGCACGATTCCTGTCCTATGCACAAACTCTATATTGATTATGTAGGACCCTTACCTCGTACTAAGAGGGGTAATCGGTACGTATTCGTTGTTATCGATGCGTTTTCTAGATTTACCTCACTCCTTTAGAGCCGTAACGTGACTGCCACCACCAGTATTTCGGATTTAACTAATGTTTTCAGTGTTTTTGGACGCACCAAACAAATAGTTAGTGATAATGCGACCGCCTTCCTTATGGCTCCCTTTAAGGCCTGTTTTTGGAATAGTGTTAAGCACATCACTACTACGCCGTATTATCCGCAGGGATCCTTTGCAGAGATGGTCAATCGAAATCTTAAATCCGCTTTGATTATTTACCATCAGAAGACGCCTAGTAAGTGGGACTCTAGTTTTTGGCTTAGTTTTGCTTTCAATACCGCCAACCATCCAGGCTCCTTGATTTTTGTCTATCCTGTCAATTCCCCTCTTTCGAACTTGTGGGGAATTCAGGATTTGATTCCGGCCGATATTACCCCTCAAGTTGTCAGGCAAAACTGGAACCGTGCAAGGCGTAATATACTCAAGGCCCTTAATAAACAAGCTGAGTCTTATAATCGTAATTGGCGAGCTTTTAAGGGAAGGCCAGGAGATCAGGTCTATATCCGCAATTTTCCCAGGAGGCAGGGGCGCGTTGGAAATCTTAGTAAATTCACTCCCCGTTTTTTGGGGCCTTGCACCATTGTGCATGTTGTGGGCCTGGTGAACCTGCTGGTTAAGGATAACCCCACCAGTTAACAGTACCGGGTCCACCTTAGCCAAGTTAAATTTGGTTAGCCAGATTGTCGAGCTACCCCCTCCCCCCCCCCCCCCCCCCAGCAGCTGGCAGTGGTGGCCGAGCGGTTCTAGGCGCATCAGTCCGGAACCGCGCGACTACTACGGTCGCAGGTTCGAATCCTGCTTCAGGTATGGATGTGTGTGATGTCCTTAGCTTAATTAGGTTTAAGTAGTTCTAAGTTCTAGGGGACTGATGACCTCAGATGTTAAGTCCCATAATGCTCAGAGCCATTTGAACAACTTTTTTTGAGTTACCTCTCCACATCCCCCCCCCCCCCCCCTGTACCCCATAGGATGGTGTTTGAGGGGAGGAGGTTGAGCCATGGTCGGCTCGCGTTAATGCCGTTTTTCCTTTAAGGCATTTTGTCACCATCGAGTGGCGTCTTATTCCTCCCTCAGTTACTATCTGAACGAGTTGCTCACTTGCCTCCATCAGTGGCAGCAGCAGCGTTTATCGATACTGGTACTGCTGTAACTTCTTTGGTGTGGCAGTTATATTTCTGTGTCATGGTGTGTGGGCAGCTGGTCGGTTGCGGCGGAGTAGCGAGGAAGTCTCTGCGACGTATAATCAGGCTGGGATCGCTGGCGGCGTGCACGCGCGGCTGGAGTTGTGTGGCACTAGCTGCGAGAACTGCTAAGTTCATCGCCCACCGCACCTGCATACTGGAGTTGAGTAATCAGTGAACCTGTCATGAAAGCTCAACCGTTGTGACATCTCTTAGTTGATTGCTGGTTGTTGCATCCTGGGCTGTCCCCGCTGCAAGCAGCAAACGTGATGGTGTGTTTGAGTCGGCGTAATTTTGCAGCCATCTCCCTGTATGGTGTTTAACCTTTGGAATGGTTATAAATTATTAGTGAAGTTCACCAGCGGTATCTTCTACCTTGTGGCTGTTAACATTCCGTTTACCTGCCCTGGTCGTTAGCGTAGTTTTGTGGCGGAGTGTTTTCCTCGCCGTGTTGATGCTGTCCGGCACAGCGTGTAGTTCGACAACTTGGTGTTGTTCTCCTTTTCTCTTTGAGTGTTTATTGTGCTTTGACTGTGTTTATACATCAGTTGTTAAAACATATCCCGCTGCGATCCTCCTCTTCGCTGGTGCTTTGGTTGTCTTGCTGTTGGTCGGGTGGAACGGTATTGACTAGGCGGTTGGTTGGTTCCTCAGCCGTCCCTAGGCCGTGTTGGCACCCATTGTTCAGTGTTACGCTTAGCTGCCTGTCTCACCTAAACTGTGGTTAGAGGTTCCTCCCCAGGCCGACCCTTGGAACACTTCTGAGCACCACTGTTTGTTGTTTGTGTTTGTCATTTTATTTGGTCACAGGTACTATGCCAGGCTTTCATCTGTGTATTAATATTGTCTGCTTTATGTTTAGTATATGACCTTCAGCCGAACTTCATAACAACGTTAAGATTAGGCCTTCAACAGTGTTTCATTTCAAATTCCTGTTGCTCTGTATTTAGGCCTTCAGCCGCGTTTGTTTCAGAATCTGTGGCTTTAATATGTAAATCCTTGTCTACAAGGTTTCTCTTTAATTATTTTGAATTCTTGAAACGGCCTTCAGTCGTGTTCTGTAAATGTTTTTCTTAAGGTTGTCTTTAATTATTCTTGAGTAATTGCTTGGGCCTTCAGCTGACAAGATACTTCAAGTTTTCTTAATATGTTTTTCTCTTGTAGTGTGTAGAGGCTTATCTTTAGTCTCCGTTTTATCTTGTAAAGAAAATTTTTGTTAATTGGGCTTTCAGCTGAAGAATTAACTTGAATTTTCCTTAATATGGCCTTTAGCCAGAATTTGTAAATTCTTGCCTTTTAAAGAATTGCCTTAGCTGATCTGAGATATTATTTCGGCCTTAAGCCGAGATGTTGCAATTTTACTTAAGTAAGGCCTTCAGCCGTTACTCTAAATCCTGGTGTTTTAAAAGCAATCATTTAGACTTATTCTGGAGAAATGACTTGGGCCTTCAGCCGTGAATTGATCTTTATTTTTTTAAAGAGAAAACTGTGCATTGGTTTGGGGAATAAAGTTGTGTGTGTTCTTGAATAACTAACAGTAATTGATTTCACCCTGAGCAGAGAACATCGCCTGCCCCAGCGAGGAATGTAATCCGGGCCCCTTGGCATGGCATTCCTCCAGGCTGATCACAGACACCTTGCACACAAAATAGCGTAATTGGGATAGGAGTTTACAAAATATTTCAAATAAAACCAAATTTAGAGTGGGTGACCGGAAGATCGCGTTACTGCAAGTGCCACAATCTTGCATGTCTAGAGTATAAAAAGAGGCTTGACAGCTGCAACCGATCAGTCTTCTGTGGTAGATGAAAGTGTTAACAAGGATTCCTCCAAAGTGCTTAACACGTCTCAGCTATTATGGAGGAGAAGGGTTCAAATGGCTCTGAGCACTATGGGACTTAACATGTGAGGTCATCAGGCCTCTAGACTTAGAACTACTTAAACCTAATTAACCTAAGGACGTCACACACATCCATCCAGAGGCAAGATGCGAACCTGCAACCGTAGCAGCAGCGCGGTTCCGGACTGAAGCGCCTAGAGCCGCTCGGCAACAACGGCTGGCTGGGGCAGGATGAAACCAACTGACGAACGCTTTGGTTTATGGTTACTACTGGAGAACCTGGACAACCTTGTTTCTGACATTGGCAACATAAATTACACCGAAAATCGTACCGTCCTAATCAAGAATTTAAAAGTGCTTACTCCTATTACAGAACCGTTCTGTGGTAACATTATAGTAGTTAAGATCTGTGCTCAAATGGACTTTCAAGAGCAGTTAGAGAAGGGACGATCTGCAATGTTAAAGGAGATATGTGGGTTATTTAGCTATCTACGTAGCAATTTCTCCAAGTTCGTCACTGCAAGACGTGGTATCAAGGAGAAGTTACCATTTCCCCTATGCAGAAGCGACAATGTGACAGCAGCCTCTCCCCTGCAGTGTACTAAGCTGCTGGTGCGTCCCTTCCGCCAATCACAAGACTATCAGAGAAAAGTCTGGACAGTGGGGAATGATACGTTGTCTGCACGCCCACCCTGCCTGTCACTCGCCATCAGTAGGGCAAAGAGAGTTCTGGCATACTTTAGATATCAAATTGATGTGCTATTTAATTAAACTTATCAATTAAACGATCCCTCTCCTCTTAACGCATTGTTCTGCTAGGTGGTTTATGACTCCTGAGGGTTGATTTGTGACCCTCTGGTGATAATCAGCCCTTCTGAGAAACCTCCACCCTTCCACCTCCCCCTCCTACCCCCATCCCTCTGGGGATAGGGACACATTTTCATTTCTGAGTCACTTTTCCCCCTCCTGGGAAATCCCCCAGATCTCCCTTCCGCCGGCCGAAGTGGCCGTGCGGTTAAAGGCGCTGCAGTCTGGAACCGCAAGACCGCTACGCTCGCAGGTTCGAATCCTGCCTCGGGCATGGATGTTTGTGATGTCCTTAGGTTAGTTAGGTTTAACTAGTTCTAAGTTCTAGGGGACTAATGACCTCAGCAGTTGAGCCCCATAGTGCTCAGAGCCATTTGAACCCTTCCCCTCCTGCACACCCCCCACCCACACCTGGAAATTGGTTTGAAAGAGACTCAGTCTGTGCTGGAGAGGAATGATCTTGTGACACGAAATTCAAATCAATGTCAATAATATATTGCTGCATATTCTTTATTTAATCAGTTTGCGGGAGAGGAGGTTCCTCCCTAGTGGGGAATAACTCAGTTAGGGCACCTCCACTCTTATGCTGCTATCTCACATCCTAATGGTGGATAGTGATGCAGTTTGGTCAAAATCCTTACTGCATCAATCCCACAACCCCTCAGCTCCCCATAAATACTGAGGTACTTTTGACTGATTGCTTGCATATTTGGCAGGAAATATCTAATCACATTGATTGGCTGTGTGGAACATAGCAATATGAGGGAAAAACGCTTATCATACACACATCAAGAAAAGTTATGCATCACCCCAGTTCCCAGAACTCCTAAAGATATACGTTGGTTGCAGTGCATTAGGACTTTGTTTTTATGAGACAGATCTGATGATGGTCATTAAAGACCGAAACCGGTAATCTGTAAAACAGAAAAGATTGTGACCATAGACGTAAATTAAAGGAAACTTATCACAGTAGAGTGTGTTTGAAAAAGAACTCCCTAGTTTCGATGTGCCCTAGAATCTGTACAAAGTGACATACACTATTGTAGTTTGTGATGTTTGATTCATCAACTCTCCAAGTTTGGATCCACTGTAGTTGGCAGGTCTGCTTGACCGTGAGACGGCACCAGCACTGTTTCTTTCCTCTGTTCCCTCAATTCAGTCCAGGGGTGCATGAAGTGCAGTGCAGAGCAACTCAGCAACAATGTGTACTCCACAACAGAAAGTGCAGTGTGTTATTTCGCTTGTGAAAACTGAGTCAGTTACAACAGTGCAACGTAATTTTAGACGACAGCATGGTGGTGTGCAGGCTACAGGAAAAACTATCCGTCATTGACAAAAGTCTTTCAAGACAACCATTGTGTTTAAAAAGCAAAATCACCAGGTAGACTGAGAACTTCTGAAGATGTTGTTGAAGAGTAGTGTTACGTATGTTCAGAGCCCGAAGAAGATATTGGCCAGACGTAGTCTGCCTAAAGGTGCTGTGTATGACGTTGTGCATAAAAGACTTAAGTTGCGCCCCTACAAATGCAACGTTACATAAAATAAAACCTACTGATAAAATCGAAAGGTATGAGTCTGCTGTTGACTTTCTACACAGAATTGATGATGATGTCAATTTTTTAAAAAAGATTTTCTTTTCTGATGAGGCTACATTTCATGTCAGTGGAACAATTAATCGTCATTACTGCAGAATTTGGGGGTCAGAGCATCCACATGAAGTTATTCAGCATCAATGTGACTCTCCCAAAGTTAACGTCTGGTGCAGCTCGATGGAAGATTCTGTGATTGGCACTTTCATCTTTGTAGAAAAAACAATAAACGAGGACGGTTACTGTGACGTGTTGACAGAGTACGTATTTCCCCAAATGAACGATACTGACGCGGAAAAGGGGCTTGTGTTTTTCCAACAAGATGGCGCCCCACCTCATTGCAGTAACCATGTGCGTGCGGCTCTTGACACTCACTTTCCAGGAAGGTGAATAGACAGGGCTGGTGCAATACCTTGCCCACCACGAAGTCCAGACTTAGCTCCACTGGAAATTTTCTTTTGGGGCCACATAAAAAATGTTTTGTGCGGTGAAAAGATCAGAGACATCAATTATTGACGGGACAGAATCGTAGCGGCGGTTGGTACAGTTACATGTTGGTGAATACGTGGCGAGAAGTGGAATATCGTCTCAACGTGTACAGGGCAACAAATTGATCCCATGTTTAAGTCTACTAACATTAAACAAAACTTGAAGGAATTCTGTTTCATGATATGTACTCACTGATGTAATTTTTCATTAATTTCATCATTAAATTTATACTTAAAACTACGGAGTTCTTTTCAAACACTTTGTATTTTAGGTAGTTTTGAGACAGTCCAGCAAGAAGTTGGCACTGCGGAATGAGGAATGGAGAGGAGAGAACTGCTGGGGAGGAAGCGCCTATTGGCTGGCAGCGACATGTCTACAGCCAATTGTAAGATTGGACGGCAGGCAATTGTTAAGATTGGACGACAAAAGCTCAGTGTTCTGCAAGCACGAGAGGGGGGGAGATGTGGGTCAAAAGCCCCGAGCGGTAGGGTGGAAATGTAGTTCGTATCAATAATATTATCTTAGAACTCTTCCATTTGGTCCGTGTTTGCATAGAGAAACAGTAATATCAAAAATTGAGTCCGCCTTGATGCAAAAGACCTTGTTATTCGTTTATTTCTTTATTATCCCAAACTAGTTTCGGCGACAAATATCATCATCATCAGTAGTTTTTTAAAATCTTTTTTATTGTATGTTACAGCATGTTTTAAGCAATTATTGGCACTGTTTGCGACATATTTTCTGTGCTCTTTTTTTCTGTTCCCGTCTTTTTACTTAGCGAGCATCATGTCATTTGCAACCATGTGAGCGGGTTCGTTGGATGGTATGTGGCTGCTTTCATACACAGAAAAACAAAACTTTAGCACTTTGCACTTTGCATTTCTGATATTACGCAAGTTCGTATCATCTTCAAGACTTCGTGCTGCCCCTATCCGCTACTCACTTTAATCTATTCCGTTGCTGTACTTATTCCCATTTGAATACCCGCCTGCTTAGCTTCCGGCACGGTAGCTCAGCGTGTTCGGTCAGAGGTTTAGCTACCCTCTGTCATAAAAAAAAGCTGAATAAATGGATCAACGATGGACTTGAACGGGTGTTATGGGACGTCTGCTCTGAATAAATGCAACGAACAATAACGGAAAAAATGAGATATAAAAACGGTGTGGTAACGTGCTTGCGTACTAGGTAGCGAGCCCAGGTTCGATTGCCGGTAGATCTTTTGGAGATTTTCTCCGCCTGTGGACTGGGTGCTGTGTTGTCCTCCTCATCATCACCGGCGTGCAGGTCGCCCTGTGTGGCGACACCTGACATAAGACTTGCAGCCGGCGGCCGACCTTCCCCGGACAGGGCTTCCCGGTCAACAGTGCCACACGATCATATCCTATTCGAGTATATGTTGGACTTCATTCAAGTCTGATGCTCACTTTCACGAATACTGGACTTTGTTTCTGTCTCTGATGCCAGTTTTCCGACTCTGATGCCGATGCTGCTTTTGCAGTCTGATTCCAGTGCTGAGTCCGCCTGCTTAGCTGGGACTACCGGCACTGTAGCTCAGCGTGTTCGGTCAGAGGATTAGCTGCCCTCAGTAATAAAAAAAAACTGAGTTAATCGATCAACAACGAAGTTAAACGAGTGTCTTATGACGTCCGCCCCGAGCAGATGCAACGAACGAAAGCGAAAAAAAGGAGAATAAAAAAAAAGGTGGTAACGTGCTCGACTCCCGTGCAAGTGGGCCCGGGTTCGATTCCCGGCCGGGTTGGAGATTTTCTCAGCTCGGGGACTGTGTGTTTTGCTGTCCTCATCATCATTTCATTCTCATCCTCGGCGTGCAAGTCGCCCAATGTGGCGTCGAATGAAATAAGACTTGCACTTGGCGGCCGAACTTCCTCGAATAGGGGCCTCTCGGCCTACGATGCCATACGCTCATTTCCTTCTTTTTTTCTAGTACTGATTCATGGTTTGACAGTGCCGCCAACAAGTCATTCTCATTCGCACCGTCATTCTGTTCAAGTGCGATTACTTTGGTGCTGCTTGTGCAGTTCCGCTCCATGCATAATTCCACTCCATTCCATCCTCGACCTTTCTAGTCCGAGTTCTGTTTCCAAGACGACCTCACAACTCGTTCCTAAAACAGCATCTCAATGTCAAGAGTACGGGTTCATCAGGCGAGGAATGCCGGTCAAGAAGCCTCGCCCAACGGATGAGGTTCTCAATCCGCTTTACTCGCACAAAACGACAAAAGAGTTACGCTGACGACAGCTGAAGTCTTATTTCAGCGAAGAGGCGATTTTCGGTTTGACAGATAACGATCTAACCTGTCACACAGCAAAAATTTAATAATTTAGTATCACCATCATCAGTTTTCTGTTGTATTATCAGGTCCTTTGCGCCTCCATTTCATGCGATCCATTGCTTCCATGTTAATGCCGCTGTATATGCTGGCTTCCATTATATGGTCCACGATCTGAAGTCTCTTCTCTCTCGCGTCCTCTCCCCTTTATGTTTTTATGAGCCCCCCCCCCCACCTTCTTTCTTAATGTATGTCCAACCCAGTTTCGTTTCCTGCTTTTTATTCCGTCCAGTAGTTGTCTTTGCCCTCCCACTCTCCTAAGCACCTTTTCATTTTTCACTCTATCCATCCAGTTCATTCTTTCTATGCTCCACCATGTCCACATTTCAGAAGCCTCCAGCCTTGCTCTATCTTTCTCCTCAGTGTCCATCTTACGGCACCATACAAGAAACACACATTGCTGCATAAAATTCTCCTTTTCTTCAAAAATGCTTATTTCGCCATTACTGTTCTGGTTTTAATTTCTGTGCTACTCTTCCAATCCGTTTCTATCCAGCTTCTGAGGTATATAAAACTTTGCACATGTTCTCATACTTATCCATACAGCGTTACCTTTACCCTTTTATTTTCCTCCTAGTAGCATTATTTTTATTTTTTTATTCATTTTCATTCCATAAATCTTTCCTTTAGCTTCAGTGATATGCAGTATATTATGTAACTGCGTTTCATCTGTTGTTAGAAGGACCATATCGTCCGCAAATTTCGAACATCATATTCTTCTTCCTCCAATTTTTACTCCCTTGTCATCTAGAGGACAGTGGTCAATCATTTTGCCTAAGTACGAATTGAGAAGGGTAGGAAACAGAAAGCAGCCTTATCTTACTCCTTTTACAACTTACATCCAGTTCTACTTTTATAGGTCGTCTGGTTTACCAGTCTGCTCTTTTTTCCCTCATTATGACTGCGAGCTAGTCCCAAGCCACATTATGAAAGGCCTTTTTCAGGCGTACAAAACACTTTTCTCTCCTTTTCAGTTAACCTCTCTCCCAAAATTCTCAAGATCCCTGTTGCATCTCTTGTGGCTGTATTCAGTCTAAAACCAAATTTTTCTTCAGCCACATTCTTCTCCATTACCTTCTCCACTCTTTTATTACAGGTCCTTAACATAACTTTGGTTGCATGTGAAATGAGGATAACTGTCCTGTGCTCATTGCATTTCCTGGTTCCTTGTTTCTTTGGTATCGGAATCATTACTGTTGTCAGAAAGTCCTCGGGCCATTCGTCACTATCATATTTTCTTACATAACCTCAATATTTCTCTTTCTCCTTCTTGGTTCAAACATTTTAGTATTTCTCCTGGTATTGTATCTCACCTACTGCTTTCCGATGCTTCATTGCAGCTATTGTACTCTTTACGTCTTCCATTACGATTGTTAGTACTTTCTCGTCATCATTTACACTGTTCACGGGTTCAACTTCCAGAGTTGTTGGTCATTGATCTGTGTCATAGTTCAATATGCCTCAGCGCAATTTCAGTTTACCGCATTTTTGGCGCCCAGTAGAGCAGTACAGTAGTACCATGCTACAACATAATACTGTGGACGGAGTAGTTTTCCACGGTATATGAAGATACAAATTTTCTTTACTAGCTGGTGAACCCTGCGGGTTGTATGGCCGCGGTCCATGAAACTCTTTGTTCCTGACGTTCTAGTTCCGCTGAGTTGGCAAGACTCATCAGCAAATGAAACAACCAGTCGTTGGAAGCCTTCACTGTATGATCAATTTTTTTTGTCGATTCTAGATTCGTTGGCATTTTCTTCTCTTTCGCTGATTCTTTTTTCGACAAGTTACTTTACCGTTTAGAGAATAATAAGAACAATAGATAACAATAATATTTCACACACACACAAAAACAGAACTAACAAAAGTTAAAAGTTACCGGAAAATTATGTCTTTCCTTTAACTTACAGTTCTGGCTGATAAATTCACAAACCGTTCATTCGTTATATTGTACCTTAGTCGAGGAGCGTTAAGAAGTACAATGTCAAGTAAAATTTATGTTTAGACTCGAAGAAGAGAGACACTGACGGCAACTTAAGTCGGCGAGGAAGAGGTAAACCGACTATCCGTGAAACGTTAAAAATACGCCAAGTGCAGCTGCCAAATTCTTGGAAGCTAAGAATATCTGACGAGGGAGCTACACAAGTCACACTTTACCGCAGCGGAAAGTGTAGCTCTAATGTACGCACCCTTGGTACAGCTACTTTTCATCTCATCAGGGCAAATTCGGAGGTCTTACGTTAAGCGTTGCATATCATACTAAGAGGCAGAAAATCTATTAGGTCCTTTTCTAAAATAGTAGAAACGGAATTGAACGAAACGTAATATAAGAGAATAAGGAAGATATCGAAGCAATTTAGAGGCGGGCTGCTAGGTTTATTACTGGTAGATTCAGACAATGTGCAAGTGTTACGGATATGCTTCGGGAACTCAAATGGGAATCCCTGGAGGGAAGGCGACGTTCTTTACGAGAAACATTATTGAGAAAATGAGGAGAACTGGCATTTTAAGCTGACTGCCGAACGATTCTACTGCCGCCAACATACATTGCGCGTAAAGATCACGAAGACGTACGAGCAAATAGTGCTCATACGGAGGCGTATAGTCGTTTTTCCCTCCCTCTATTTGCGAGTGGAACAGAAAAGGAAACGACAAGTACTGGTACAGGGTACCCTCCGCCACGCAGCGCACGGTGGCTTGCGGAGTATTTATGTAGATGAAGATGTAATGCTTAAACATGAACTAGTACTGTCCATTAAGACAACTGCTGAAGACATACACATCACATGGAAGACTCATGAGCTGCTGTTAAAACTGGCCTCCAAATCTCTCGGACGTTCCAAACGAGTCGTTACTGCGGCCAGTAACGTAGTGTTAATGGCTACTGCCAGTCACCTTTTGGGGCATGTATTCAGTTTGGCTGTTAGTTGGTGAAGCCAAGATGCCAAGAATTGTGAAAAGAAAACACATTGATCTGTAGCTTAGCCCGAGGTATAAAATGGTTCAAATGGCTCTGAGCACTATGGGACTTAACATCTGTGGTCATCATCCCCTAGAACTTAGAACTACTTAAACCTAAGGACATCACACACACCCATGCCCGAGGCAGGATTCGAACCTGCGACCGTAGCGGTCACGCGGTTCCAGGCTGAGGCGCCTAGAACCGCACGGCCACACCGGTCGGCTAGCCCGAGTTATAAGTTAGGCTGAAAGGTAACAGTCTGTTTGTGAGTTGACGAAGCCAACGAATTTGAGAGTAAAAATACCTGGTTATGGTGACTGATCTGTACCTTCAATCTCCGTTGATCCATCATGGACAGGGAACATCAGCTGGTCAACTAATTGTCAATACAAATGAAATTCTCCAATAGCCGTGTAGCTAAGATGTTATTTCATTTCATTTTGACGACAACCAGTTTCGGAAATTCCACTATGCCATCTTCAGGCCCCGTATTCATCTCTCAAAATAAACGATAATGCCATACAGTGCCATATATCCCTGGGTTTCGTCAATTCAAACCGTTTCACAAGTACTTCAATCGAAGACTTGGTAGCAGCATCTTAGCTACAAGGCTGACGGAGAATTTCATTGATATTGACAAAGATCTGTACCTTTGTCCGGGGTCTTGGTTAGGTTCTAAGGTGAGAGTTTGTTTCTGAGTTTGCGAAACCAACGAATGTGATACTAAAATGAGATTTATTGTGATGACAGACTGATCTGTAGCTTATCGCATTTAAAAAATCCACCAATAACGACAGTTATCATCGTCATATCGATGTACGGCGTATGCCATATGTTTCCTATGTAACTGATCAAAGCCGACGACTCGGATCGTACATTTCTGTATATTCGACTTCAAGTACTCATGTGTAATTATCGGAAACTCTGGAAGTGACGGAGTAGTCTATAGAACCAACGCATAACAGTTGTGCAGAGCTTACGGTCGTATGGAATATCTTTAAAAAGAAATCTATTTTCATCAGAGCCAAACGTCGACACTGTTAGACAGTCGATCTCTCAGAATCTGTTATTACATCATCATTAACGGTCACTATCAGTGACATCGAGAAAAGGCAACGAAAATATTGCAGCGAACATTCAGACTCGACGTAAAAGACGATATTCGTCGAGTCCGAATGTTTGCTCCAATGTTTTCGTTGCCTTTTCTCGATGTCACTGATACTGAACATTACTGATGATGTAATAACAGATTCTGAGAGATTTAGTCACATTAACGGAGGAGAAGCGTGAAATTTTAATGCCATGTAGCACGAATGGACAACCCGCGATCGGCCAAGAAACTATCCTTTTGATTGACAAGTTATAACCCCTGGAGATAAACCCTCCTTTTGATTGACAGGTCCTTAAGCTATTCTTCCCAAACCCCGCCCCCCTCTCCTCCTCCCATCCACGTTCTCCTTCCCAATCCCTCTGGGAAATCCCACAAGCACACTTTTGATATCAATTTGATTGACTAATTAATTAAATCCCAACAACAAATTAAACCCTCCATCTGTGGTAAACCCCACAGCCCTCCCACTAACCTCGCCCTACTGGAAATTGGCGGAAAAAGGCTAAGTTGATAGGGCATTTGGAGGGAAATCGATTTCAATGTATGGAATATTGTTTAAACAATTTAAGCAATGTGTGGAGTATTGTAGAAAAAGAATCTCATGACATTATTTATAAAATTCAGTTTGCAGGGACTGGATCCCACTTTTATTAATTGAGAAAAGCTCACATCCAGCAACTACATGTCCCAATTACGTAATTACGATACATATGTTTTGGATAGGGTCCGCCTTTAGCAAAACAGTTTTGTTTTTTAACCCAAACATGTTTCACTGCGGTTACAGCATCTTCAGTGGGCTTTTATTTTATGGCTGTTAAAGATAAAGAATGTTGTTTACTGTTTGTATTCATGTAACTATTAGTTTTTAAATCTTAATTACAGATATTTGAAAAAACACATAAAATTATGAGTTCATACCTTTTTACCACATGGTGTGGTTTTTCTGGTGTATTGTGTATCTACAGTGACTGTTTTGTTTCCCAGTTTGTCATCTGCAACCACTTACACTACACCTTATAGTAGATAAACCTGCTCTCTCCCTCCCTCCCTCCCTCTCTCTCTCTCTCTCGCTCTCTCTCTCTCTCTCTCTCTCTCTCTCTCTCTCTCTCACACACACACACACACACACACACACACACACACACACACACATTCACACACACACAGACTAAATGCACAGATTCAGAGCAACCGCCAGCAACAGCTTCAACTGTTCCGCCATCAGTCATAATTGTTTTTACACCTTCAACTGTTCCACTGTCCGCCATGTTTGTTTTTACAGCTGGTAAGCAGTGAAACAGTGACAGTGACAAAGACAGCTCAATACATAGTGTTTGACAGTGATGAAGATGAGGAAAAAGAAAACGTGAGTGAAACATAATTTCAGGCATAGAAATAACAATTTTCAAATCGTAATTTTGGCCTAAACAATTTATCTACTTCAAGGTGTAAGTGGTTGCAAATGATAAACTGGGAAACAAAACTGTCACTGTAGAAACACAATACTTCATAAAAATCACACCATGTGGTAAAAAGGTATGAATTCATAATTTTATGTGTTTTTTCAAATATCTGTAATTACGATTTAAAAACTAATTGTTACATGTATACAAACAGTAAACAATATTCTTTATCTTTAACAACCATAAAATAAAAGCCCACTGAAGATGCTGCAACTGCAGTGAAACATGTTTGGGTTAAAAAACAAATGTGTTTTGCTAAAGGCGGACCCTATCCAAAAACATATCTATTAATAAAGTAAACACGGAAAAAAAGAGCTTGAGCCCCAAGATGATCACGTAATTACACTTTGGCAGATTGAAGGTGTCGTCTCATTGGAAATTTTTCCTGTGTGTGCTCACCTCGACATGCAGGGATCGACTGAGCTAGTGCACAATGCCGCCACCAGAGAACATCACCCCCTTCCCCTCAGCCCCTCCCTCCAACTGCTCACAGGAAAAATTGGTAGGGAAAAGACTCACTCTGTGCTGGAGAAGAAGGATCTCATGACACGAAAAACAAATCAGTCAATAACTATCTTTATTTAATCACTTTGCGGGAGACGGGGTTTCCTAACTTGGGGAGACATCGAGAGCACCCCCCCCCCCCTCAAACCCGTGCACCCCATGATGTAATAACTGTAATCGCAAGCGAATGGAATATAGTGCAGTACAGTAACCACGGTTTGGCCTCTCCCGCGTGTCTGCCTATCATCAGGGCGTCGCCACGAAAGTCAGAACAGCCCAATGTCCTAATTACAGTTCACGTTACTAAATACCACCGACCACGGACCGGATATCGGCCTACTTTGATTTCGCGGCTCCGAATGAAAGCAGCAAGTGGCAGCATTATGTTGATTGGCAAATTACAGACTCGCTTCCTGTCCCCGTCGCTTCCGAGACGCCACTCCATGCTTGTTTGTGTCAACCGAAGTCTGGAAATACGAAGATGGAGGATTTCATCTCTCCTCACAATACTGTATCCCTATTGGCTAATGCTGGAGACAAAGAGAAAGCTGACGCAATTTCGATATCAAAAATAGAGTGACATAATCCATTTGCACTACCTTGTCAGATTAATTGTTTAAAAATTTACTGGAGTCAAACAGACCGCTTAGAACAGTCAGTTCCACCTTATAGAGATGCTTCTTCGTAATAAAACATTTTCTAAATTTTCGAATTTTTTCGTAGCGCTAAATACATCCGAGGTCTTGTACGCGCGCTCCTATACATTTCCACTAAATATATCCTGACGGTCACACAAGCTAGCGATCGCGAATCGCGCTCGCTCCGCCAGCTGACTGCAGGGTAGCCACCGTCTGCACCGACTGGGAGAGACAGACTCACAGGTGTACCGGTCGTGCTCACCCGCACCAAACACCTGCGTGCACCCCATACAACTATGGGAAGCAATAAATTGATCAATCGGGAATTTGACGTCAAGATTGGATTTTTAAAAGTACTGTAGATCGCGTAAATTTATTCTCTCCACTACATTCGGAAGGAGGGAGCGAGGTTCTACTGTGGGATAGAATAGAGACAACCGGCCGGTGTGGTCGAGCGGTTCTAGGCGCTACAGTCTGGAACCGCGCGACCGCTACGGTCGCAGGTTCGAATCGTGCCTCGGGCATGGGAGTGCGTGATGTCCTTAGGTTAGTTAGGATTAAGTAGTTCTAAGTTCAAATGGCTCGGAGCACTATGGACCTAACATCTGAGGTCATCAGTCCCCTAGAACTTAGAACTACTTAAACCTAACTAACCTAAGGACAGCACACACATCCATGCCCGAGGCAGGATTCGACCTGCGACCGTAGCGGTCGCGCGGTTTCAGACTGTAGCGCCTAGAACCGCTCGGCTACCGCGGCTGGCTAGTTCTAAGTTCTAGGGGACTGATGACCTCAGATGTTAAGTCTCATAGTGCTCAGAGCCAGTCAGAATAGAGACAAAAGCAAATACCATTGCAAGACAGAGTCCACTGCGATGATTTGAGAAGCAATAAACAGTACACACTTAAACCACAATCTGGTCTGTAGCTGTCAGGGCTATATGTCGGAAACAACTGGAAACACTCGCACATCACCTCGTGCTCCTGTCCCAAGGTCCACACGCTGCGCCACCTGTCCCCATGTACACCGCCAGCGCTGATGTAAAGAGGTCAGTTAAAATTACTGCGACGGCCACAGTCGCAATCGTGGACGCTCATATATGCCAGAGTGCACCACCCCTTGCCTTGCAGGACATCTAGGGATGATTGGAGTGGTAGAATTTAGATGTTATCAATACGTCTAGCGCAAATGTCCATTATTTTGAATCTTCTCTCACATAACACGCACACGTCTGCTTCTGTTGCAATCACCCACTACACTGGTCACTTCGCCAGTCCTCGCTGCTGGTAGGCGCAGATATGCGCACTCTTTGTACACGTCAGAGGCTGAGCTAATCTGGTACTTCCGGTTGCAGAGTCCTCGTGACCGCCCTTGCAGACAGCTGCAGTGCACTGCGAAACAAGCAGCTTCAATTTAGACGTATACAGTAGTTCTAATCAACTCCATTCCCACATAGACCCAACAATTTAAAAAATCTAATTTACCCAATCCGAGGAAGCGATGCTGTTGACCATACACGTCGAGTCTCAGGCGAAATGTAGCTTCCTCCAGTGGAAAATGGAAATGAACGTTTCGCGTCATTGGCCGGGTGGCACCCTACGGGACAGGTCTTATTACATTCGACGCCGCATTGGCTGACCTGCGCGCCGGATGGAGATGAAATGATGATGAAGACAACACAGCACCCAGTCCCCGAGCGGAGAAAAATTCCCGACCCAGCAGGGAATCGATCCAGGGCCCATAGGACGGCAATCCGTCACGCTGACCACATTTTTTTTTTTAAATTTATTTTCAATAAAGATCACTCTGTTAAAAGGAACATGTAGATCATTTCATGATATAGTATGTGCATTGCATATTCAGTGGTGAGAGAAGCGTGAGGTTCATTATCAGCTGTCAAATGTGCACACTGACTGCACCCGGAACATCCCAACTGCGTGGGGGGTCGAGGAAGACTGCCTGAGGATAGTTGGCAAAGGTTTTCCGGTAGTGTGGCCATCTATGAACCTCATTGTGGGCCTGCTGCAAGAAATACCAAAAGTCATGTCGCGACTTGGCAGCATCCCCATAGAGAGGTACGCGATCGTCCAACCTTTGACCCAGATGATCGACTGTGATTTAGTCACCGGAAAGTAGTCACTCTCCGGATGTAAGAAGGAAGCAGGTGTAATATGACCACTCAACTAACGGGGCGGACGATTCCTCCAGTATATACGAGTTACTTTTGAAAATAAAAGAAATCAGACAATACACGCATTTTCACGTCACTAAAGTATCGTTACTTCTTGTGAAAGACCGGGTTGTGTGAGGCTTCCACGACACAGACATACAGAACACAGAGCAAACGCGATGTAATTGCATAATATGTGGTTGGAAGAGAATGGAAGCATTCGAATACAAGTGGGAGATCTGCTCTTCAACCGGCTCGTCACTGGGGATGAGACTTCAGTGCATCATTCGACATCTGAGGCAAAACGTCAGGGAATGGTCGCGCAGGGCCAAAATCACACATTTGGCTGGAAAATTTATGTCTTTGGAAACCCTCAGGGGGTTGTGCTCGTTCACTAACTGCCTCAAAACACCACAATGAATGCGGAGAGGTACTAGTGGTATTCTGTGCCGCCAGACCAGAAAAATAGTGCATTTGCGCTGGCTGTTGGCAACTGTACTACAAGCAATTTTAGAATACGGAATGAGAAGTGATGTCATGATAGCGTGGGTAGAAGTGACATAAAATCGATAAAATTACGAAAATTGACGGGAAATACTTATAAATTGAGAGAAAATACGTCGAAAGGCAGTGAAATTGAGGGAGTACTTCCATGTCTTCTGCTTGGTGCAGAACAATTCTTGCACATGGGAACGAGTATGCGACAGCAAGAGGAATACGAGAAAACGTTGACATGGAAGCACCGGGTAACCTCTGGCGTGCCACAGGGGAGTGTTATGGGACCATTGCTTTTCACAATATATGTAAATGACCCAGTAGATAGTGTCGGAATTTCCATGCGACTTTTCGCGGATGATGCTGTAGTATACAGAGAAGTTGCAGCACTAGAAAATTGCAGCGAAATGCAGGAAGATATGCAGCGGATAGGCACTTGGTGCAGGGAGTGGCAACTGAGCCATAACATAGACAAATGTAATGTATAGCGAATACATAGAAAGAAGGATCCTTTATTGTGTTATTATATGATAGCGGAACAAACACTGGTAGCAGTTACTTCTGTAAAATATCTGGCAGTATGCGTGCGGAACGATGTGAAGTGGAATGATCATATAAAATTAATTGTTGGTAAGGCGGGTACCAGGTTGAGATTCATTGGGAGAGTCCTTAGAAAATGTAGTTCATCAACAAAGGAGGTGGCTTACAAAACACTCGTTCGATCTATACTTGAGTATTGCTCATCAGTGTGGGATCCGTACCAGATCGGGTTGACGGAGGAGATAGAGAAGAGCGGCGCCTTTCGTCACAGGGTTATTTGGTAAGCGTGATAGCGTTACGGAGATGTTTAACAAACTCAAGTGGCAGACTCTGCAAGAGAGGCGCTCTGCATCGCGCTGTAGCTTGCTGTCCAGGTTTCGAGAGGGTGCGTTTTTGGATGAGGCATCGAATATATTGCTTCCCACTACTTATACCTCCCGAGGAGATCACGAATGTAAAATTAGAGAGATTCGAGCGCGCACGGAGGCTTTCCTGCAGTCGTTCTTCCCGCGAACCATACGCGACTGGAACAGAAAAGGGAGGTAATGACAGTGGCACGTAAAGTGCCCTCCGCCACACACAGTTGGGTGGCTTGCGAAGTATATATGTAGATGTAGGTGAACCAGGGAAACAGCCTCTTTTTTTCGTCGAGGCAGCATTCTACTGTATGTCCATTGAGGTAATAGTGACTGCTGTCTTTGACGCTTTCCTGGCAAAAAAGAGAACCATCTGCCTCTAAACTTACTTTGCGTTGAAGGCTGACCGAGAGCGGATGGAGTGTTCGATTAAATGGAGTTGTAACGATATATAACTTAATGGTAGACTGATGAAGCACTCTCTAGAGAGAGAGGGAGATGTTGCTACAGGTCGTATGACCAATTTTTCCGATGTTCTCTCAGAATGCATCAGTTGTGCGACATAACCTGCCTTCGAGTCGTATACAACTGCGTGTTCTGTGTATGATTTAGAGCACTGTCTACTTGCAATCGTTAACAGCAACACTCTCCGCCATTAGTGGACATCCATCTCATGTGTGATGAAACATGTCCATCCTGTTTCAACGTATTCCTCTACACGAACGAAGATTTATGCGACGTACTCCAATCCGCTGCCGCATCTTGAGCAAAAAATCTTCAGTTTCATAACTAGAGTGATTCTATGTTAGCGACAGGTGTTTGTGAGGTACTGCAAACAATGTGTATACATATGCTTCATAGATGTCCTGTTTATGCGTTTAGTGGTGGCATGACATGTAATTTCACACGTCAAACACGGCTGCAAAGCGCTTGTCTCGTTCTTTGTAAGAGGTATTCTCCGTTACTAACGATCATTATATGTAGCACTAATTCGAGCATAGTATAGTTTCTGAACTATGATCGGATATGAACAGTGGGCGCTATACACCTCTAGAAAGCTATATTGTGCATATGTTGTTGTTGTGGTCTTCAGTCCAGAGACTGGTTTGATGCAGCTCTCCATGTTACTCTATCCTGTGCAAGCTTCTTCAGCTCCCAGTACCTACTGCAACTTAATCCTTCTGGATCTAGTATATTCATCTCTTGGTCTCCCTCTACGACTTTTACCCTCCACGCTGCCCTCCAATACTAAATTGGTGATCCCTTGATGCCTCAGAATATGTCCTACCAAGCGATCCCTTCTTCTAGTCAAGCTGTGGCACAGATTTCTCTTAAATTCTATTCAATACCTCCTCATTAGTTATGTGTTCTACCCATCTAATCTTCAGCATTCTTCTATAGCGCCACATTTCGAAAGCTTCTATTCTCTTCTTGTCTAAACTATTTATCGTTCATGTTTCACTTCCATATCACACAGAATCGATGTTTTAACGAAGTAGTTTTTTCATTTTACAGTTTGTCACCATAGTTTATCGTAGAGAAACCTGCTCGGAGAACGCACATCATGCGCTGCAGATATAGTTCTTACATTGGAATATTAACAGCGTCGCATTCCACTTGGCTAATAGACAGGAAACCACAGGACTCTTACCTTAGAGCCTAAGTGCAGAACTGTGTATCCTTAGGAGTGCACGTATTGTGTTGTCTCTTACCAATACCTTCTTGGTACTGATCCCAGACACTACAACAATGCTTTAGAATTTATAGCGCAGTTGATTTATGTAAAATGCTTCAACTCTATCCGCCAGGAGGTCCATCATGCATAAAAACCATCGATTTCTTTTTTTTTTTTTTCTTAACTGTCTGCTACGACATCACAACACTTTCATATCTACTACTGTACCCCTATAAGGGGTGCTAACCTCGTCAACATGCGTGCATCTGGAAAAATCTTGTGCTCTTGCATGGGTGCAGAACAGCAGTTATGGACTCGCCTCATTCTATTCCTTCACGAGACATGGAATGTAGCGGTCTGCTTGCGGTCAGCAGCAGATGAAATCGATGACAGTGCTGCAGGGAGGGTTGGTCAAAGACATGCGAGAAAATCATGCAGTCTCCAACTTTATCCTAAGAATTCGAGAATGTCCTGTGACTCCCATCTGCATAGAGAAAGATCGGAAATACACACTATGCTCGAAGTGCTAGAAATATGTGGAGAATTAACTATGAATGTACTGTACAGTCATCTATCTACATTCTCAATGGTACTCGCAAAGTAGACAGCATGCTGCCGCGTCATTGGTTGGTGTTGACATTACGGTAAAATTGCTAAAATTGATCGCACTATCAACTGTGACGCTTATTACAGTACATCAACGGTGCCTTTTCCATCCCATCCTTTCACAGCTATGCTGTTGATTACCACATAATGACTGACTGATATCGCTTGTTTGAGATGGAGAAAAAGTCTTGGTAGAGGGGCAACACCTTCCAGGGATGGCTAGCACAGAAACAGTGATCACGTACATGACTGCAACACGAGGAGTCACCCGAAGTGGCACATTGAGTCATCGGCTACTCTGTCACTGTGAATTAAAATGTAGAGGCCGTCAGTCATCTTCAGACAGCAGTTTTGAAACGCTCCAGAACGCCGCAAAACTCTTCCAGTTTTCAGATGTTGTGCCTGTCATTTATTTAAAATCATCCATTGCGCGTGTTATGGTAGCAGCAACGTGGCTTGCACTGTGCGACGTCTAGTTTTCTGTGAGAGGCAATGGATCAAAATCTGTTAATTTCAGTTTAGAAACCGGCACAGACCTCAAAGTTGTGACAGAAAAAACAAAATGTATGCCAGTGTACAAAGCGTGTTACAGCGCAGAAAACAATGTACTAAATAACAAAGCAGCGACCCTCTCTTGCGACTGGTAGTGTGTGGGATATGGTCCTTCCGCGGCGCAGGCTATGAAACTTTACACTGGTCTGTGCAAGCGACTTCGCTCACTGGCCACATACAACAATGTATCAATATCTGTATATTTAATGGGGGTCGGCGCATATGTTCGATGCCAGCACAGAGACGGTATTTGTTTTCCATGTGTATACAGGGTGGTCCATTGATCGTGACCGGGCCAAATATCTCATGGAATAAGCGTCAAACGAAAAAACTACAAAGACGAAACTTGTCTAGCTTGAAGGGGGAACCGAGATGGCGCTATGGTTGGCCCGCTAGATGGCGCTGCCATAGGTCAAACGGATATCAACTGCGTTTTCTTTAAATAGGAACCCCCACTTTTTATTACATATTCGTGTAGTACGTAAAGAAATATATGAATGTCTTAGTTGGACCATTTTTTTCGCTTTGTGATATATGGCACTGTAATAGTCACAAACATATGGCTCACAATTTTAGACGAACAGTTGATAACAGGTAGGTTTTTTAAATTAAAATACAGAACGTCGGTCTCTTTGAACATTTTCGTCGGTTGTTCCAATGTGATACATGTCCCTTATCATTTCTGGAAAGGCATCCTGCTACAGCGTGATTACCTGTAAATACCACATTAATGCAATAAATGCTCAAAATGATGTCAGTCAACCTCAATGCATTTGGCAGTACGTGTAACGACATTCCACTCAACACCGACGTTTTTGAGATTCCCGATTCGGTCGCAATTTGTCTGCTACTGACGTGCGGATTAGCCGCGACAGCAGGTAAAACACCTACTTGGGCATCATCATTTGTTGCAGGTCGTGGTTGACGTTTCACATGTGGCTGAACACTTCTTGTTTCCTTAAATAACGTACCTATCCGGCGAATGGTCCGCACACTTGGATGATGTCGACCAGGATACCGAGCAGCATACATAGCACACTCCCGTTAGGCATTTTGATCACAATAGCCATACAGCAACACGATATCGACCTTTTCCGCAATTGGCAAACGGTCCGTTTTAAAACGGATATTGTATCACGAAGCAAATACCGTCCGCACTGGCGGAATGTAGAGTGATACCACGTACTTACACGTTTGTGGCTATTACAGTGACATCCATCACAAAGCGAAAAAAGTGGTCCAACTTAAACATTCATATTTCTTTACGTACTACACGAATATGTAATAAAAATGGGGGTTCCTATTTTAAAAAAACCGCAGTTGATATCCGTTTGACCTATGGCAGCGCCATCTGGCGGGCCAATCATAGCGCCATCTGGTTTCCACCTTCAAGCTAGACGAGATTTTTCGTTTGATGCTTATTTCGTGAAATATTTGGCCTGGTCACTATCAATGGATCACCCTATATACAGGGTGTTACAAAAAGATACGGCCAAACTTTCAGGAAACATTCCTCACACACAAAGATAGAAAATATGTTATGTGGACATGCGTCCGGAAACGCTTACTTTCCATGTTAGAGCTCATTTTATTACTTCTTTTCAAATCACATTAATCATGGAATGGAAACATACAGCAACAGAACGTTCCAGAGTGACTTCAAACACTTTGTTACAGGAAATGTTCAAAATGTCCTCCGTTAGCGAGGATACATGCATCCACCCTCCGCCGAATGGAATCCCCGATGCGCTGATGCAGCCCTGGAGAATGGCGTGTTGTATCACAGCCGTCCACAATACGAGCACGAAGAGTCTCTACATTTGGTACCGGGGTTGCGTAGACAAGAGCTTTCAAATGCCCCCATAAATGAAAGTCAAGAGGGTTGAGGTCAGGAGAGCGTGGAGGCCATGGAATTGGTCCGCCTCTACCAAACCATCGGTCACCGAATCTGTTGTTGAGAAGCGTACGAACACTTCGAAAGAAATGTGCAGGAAGTTCAAAATGGTTCAAATGGCTCTGAGCACTATGGGACTCAACTGCTGAGGTCATTAGTCCCCTAGAACTAGTTAAACCTAACTAACCTAAGGACATCACAAACATCCATGCCCGAGGCAGGATTCGAACCTGCGACCGTAGCGGTCTTGCGGTTCCAGACTGCAGCGCCTTTAACCGCACGGCCACATCGGCCGGCGTGCAGGAAGTCCATCGCGCATGAACCACATGTTGTGTCGTACTTGTAAAGGCACATGTTCTAGCAGCACAGGTAGAGTATCCCGTATGAAATCACGATAACGTGCTCCATTGAGCGTAGGTGGAAGAATATGGGGCCCAATCAAGACATCACCAACAATGCCTGCCCAAACGTTCATCTGTGTTGATGACGTGATTGTACAATTGTGTGCGGATTCTCGTCAGCCCACACATGTTGATTGTGAAAATTTACAATTTGATCACGTTGGAATGAAGCCTCATCCGTAAAGAGAACATTTGCACTGAAATGAGGATTGACATATTGTTGGATGAACCATTCGCAGAAGTGTACCCGTGGAGGCCAATCAGCTGCTGATAGTGCCTCCACACGCTGTATATGGTACGGAAACAACTGGTTCTCCCATAGCACTCTCCAGACAGTGACGTGGTCAACGTTACCTTGTACAGCAGCAACTTCTCTGACGCTGACATTAGGGTTATCGTCAACTGCACGAACAATTGCCTTGTCCATTGTAGGTGTCCTCGTCGTTCTAGGTCTTCCCCAGTCGCGAGTCATAGGCTGGAATGTTCCGTGCCCCCTAAGACGCCGATCAATTGCTTCGAACGTCTTCCTGTCGGGACACCTTCGTTCTGGAAATCTGTCTCGACACAAACGTACCGCGCCACGGCTATTGCCCCGTGCTAATCCATACATCAAATGGGCATCTGCCAACTCCGCATTTGTGAACATTGCACTGACTGCAAAACCACGTTCGCGATGAACACTAACCTGTTGATGCTACGTACTGATGTGCTTGATGCTAGTACTGTAGAGCAATGAGTCGCATGTCAACACAAGCACTGAAGTCAACGTTACCTTCCTTCAATTGGGCCAACTGGAGGTGAATCGAGGAAGTACATACTGACGAAGTTAAAATGAGCTCTAACAAGGAAATTAAGCGTTTCCGGACACATGTCCACATAACATCTTTTCTTTATTTGTGTGTGAGGAATGTTTCCTGAAAGTTTGGCCGTACCTTTTTGTAACACCCTGTATATCGAGTCCTCTGACGAAGTTAGCAGAGGTTTTATAGTTCTTAATTTTTCTCTGCTGAGTGATACATGATAAAGAGAAAGTTCGAGTGACAGACGTGCATGCACCCTGAGAGACGCCGACCTCTTTCGGGCTGCGGTACCTGTATGGTGTGGAGTCTTCCAATTTTTCCCGATAAGAAACACCAGGGTACCAGTGGTCTAGGGGTAGCGTCTTTGATTCATAAACAAAACATCTTCGGTCCCGGGTTCGATCCCCGCCACTGCCTAAATTTTGATAAATAATCAGCATTGGCAGGCGAAGACTTTCGGCGTAAGAAGTCAGCCTCATTCTGCCAACGGCCTTGTCAAAGAGGGCGGAGGAGCGGATAGAGGTTCAGGGCACTCTCTTGTCCTAGGAGTGGGAAATTGCCCCTAAAGGCGGAAGAATCAGCAATGATCAACGACATGAGGATGCAGAAGGCAATGGAAACCACTGCATTAAAGACACGTAACGTGTATCCACAGGACATGTGGCCTGTAATTGAGGAAGTGTCATGATGATCTCTCCATTGGCAAAAGATTCCGGAATAGTCTCCCATTCGGATCTCCGGGAGGGGACTGCCAAGGGGGAGGTTACCATGAGAAAAAGATTGAATAATCAACGAAAGGATAACGTTCTACGAGTCGGGGCGTGGAATGTCAGAAGCTTGAACGTGGTAGGGAAACTAGAAAATCTGAAAAGGGAAATGCAAAGGCTCAATCTAGATATACTAGGGGTCAGTGAAGTGAAAGGAAGACAACGATTTCTTGTCAGATGAGTATCGGGTAGTATCAACGCAGCAGAAAATGGTATAACAGGTGTAGGATTCGTTATGAATAGGAAGGTAGGGCAGAGGGTGTGTTGCTGTGAACAGTTCAGTGACTCGGTTGTTCTAATCAAAATCGACAGCAGACCAACACCGACAACGATAGTTCAGGTATACATGGCGACGTCGCAAGCTGAAGATGAACAGATAGAGAAAGTGTATGAGGATATTTAAAGGGTAATGCAGTATGTAAAGGGGGACGAAAATCTAATAGTCATGGGCGACTGGAATGCAGTTGTAGGGGAAGGAGTGGAAGAAAAGGTTACAGCAGAATATGGGCTTGGGACGAGGAATGAAAGAGGAGAAAGACTAATTGAGTTCTATAACAAGTTTCAGCTAGTAATAGCGAATACCCTGTTCAAGAATCACAAGCGGAGGAGGTATACTTGGAAAAGGCCGCGAGATACGGGAAGATTTCAATTAGATTACATCATGGTCAGACAGAGATTCCGAAATCAGATACTGGATTGCAAGGCGTACCCAGGAGGAGATGTAGACTCAGGTCACAATATAGTAGTGATGAAGAGTAGGCTGAAGTTCAAGACATTAGTCAGGAAGAATCAATACGCAAAGAAGTGGGATACGGAAGTACTAAGGAATGACGAGATACGTTTGAAGTTCTCTAACGCTATAGATACAGCAATAAGGAATAGCGCAGTAGGCAGTACAGTTGAAGAGGAATGGACATATCTAAAAAGGGCCATCACAGAAGTTGAGAAGGAAAACATAGGTACAAAGAAGGTACCTGCGAAGAAACCATGGGTAACAGAAGAAATACTTCAGTTGATTGATGAAAGGAGGAAGTACAAACACGTTCCGGGAAAATCAGGAATACAGAAATACAAGTCGCTGAGGAAATAAATAAATAGGAAGTGCAGGGAAGCTAAGACGAAATGGCTGCAGGAAAAATGTGAAGACATCGAAAAAGATATGATTGTCGGAAGGACAGACTCAGCAAACAGGAAAGTCAAAACAACCTTTGGTGACATTAAAAGCAACGGTGGTAACATTAAGAATGCAACGGGAATTCCACTGTTAAATGCAGAGGAGAGAACAGATAGGTGGAAAGAATACATTGAAAGCCTCTATGAGGGTGAAGATTTGTCTGATGTGATAGAAGAAGAAACAGGAGTCGATTTAGAAGAGATAGGGGATCCAGTATTAGAATCGGAATTTAAAAGAGGTTTGGAGGACTTACGGTCAAATAAGGCAGAAGGGATAGATAACATTCCATCAGAATTTCTAAAATCATTGGGGCAAGTGGCAACAAAACGACTATTCACGTTGGTGTGTAGAATATATGAGTCTGGCGACATACCATCTGACTTTCGGAAAAGCATCATCCACGCAATTCCGAAGGCGGCAAGAGCTGACAAGTGCGAGAATTATCGCACAATCAGCTTAACAGCTCATGCATCGATGCTGCTTACAAGAATAATATACAGAAGAATGGAAAAGAAAATTGAGAATGCTAGGTGACGATCAGTTTGGCTTTAGGAAAAGTAAAGGTACGAGAGAGGCAATTCTGACGTTACGGCTAATAATGGAAGCAAGGCTAAAGAAAAATCAAGACACTTTCATAGGGTTTGTCGACCTGGAAAAAGCGTTCGACAATATAAAATGGTGCAAGCTGTTTGAGATTCTGAAAAAAGTAGGGGTCATATACAATATGTACAACAACCAAGAGGGAATAATAAGAGTGGACGATCAAGAACGAAGTGCTCGTATTAAGAATGGTGTAAGACAAGGCTGTAGCCTTTCGCCCCTACTCTTCAATCTGCACATCGAGGAAGCAATGATGGAAATAAAAGAAAGGTTCAGGAGTGGAATTAAAATACAAGGTGAAACGATATCAATGATACGATTCGCTGATGACATTGCTATCCTGAGTGAAAGTGAAGAAGAATTAAATGATCTGCTGAACGGAATGAACAGTCTAATGAGTACACAGTATGGTTTGAGAGTAAATCAGTGAAAGACGAAGGTAATGAGAAGTAGTAGAAATGAGAACAGCGAGAAACTTAACATCTGGATTGATGGTCACGAAGTCAATGAAGTTAAGGAATTCTGCTACCTAGGCAGTAAAATAACCAATGACGGACGGAGCAAGGAGGACATCAAAAGCAGAGTCGCTATGGCAAAAAAGGCATTTCTGGCCAAGAGAAGTCTATTAATATCAAATACCGGCCTTAATTTGAGGAAGAAATTTCTGAGGATGTACGTCTGGAGTACAGCATTGTACGGTAGTGAAACATGGACTGTGGGAAAACCGGAACAGAAGAAAATCGAAGCATTTGAGATGTGGTGCTATAGACGAATGTTGAAAATTAGGTGGACTTATGGTAAGGAGTGAGGAGGCTCTACGCAGAATCGGAGAGGAAAGGAATATGTGGAAAACACTGTTAAGGAGAAGGGACGGGATGATAGGACATCTGCTAAGACATGAGGGAATGACTTCCATGGTACTAGAGGGAGCTGTAGAGGGCAAAAACTGTAGAGGAAGATAGAGATTGGAATACGACAAGCAAATAATAGAGGACGTAGGTTGCAAGTGCTATTCTGAGATGAAGAGGTTAGCACAGGAAAGGAATTCGTGGCGGGCCGCATCAAACCAGTCAGTAGACTTATGACCAAAAAAAAAAACGAAACACCACCATAACTGTTTGTACTGTCTTTCATACTACCTCGTGTTGCAGGAGCAGGCTTCGTTTGGCATTGACCTTATACATCGTACACGTTTGGCTTAGCTACGGTAACATTTACCCATTTCCTCCGAGTGGTCAAAACACGGTCCTGTCACATTAACTCAGCTCACTCTGTTCTGCTTGGGTTGTAGGAGGTGATAAATATAGTGCTCTCTGGCTACTGCTCAGTTCCGACTTAACTGGCACGATAAGTTATATGTGATTGTACCTAACGACAAACCACTTTAATGGTTTCTCTTTAGGCACAATTACACATAATTTCAGTTAGAAACTACCAGTTTCAAATGCACCGACATACTTCAGATCATAAGGAGAGCAATAATTCGGTCACAAGCATACTAAGAAACCAACATTGACAATATCACGGTTTCCGTAATGTATGTGTTGTTCCTATTAGTCACGGACCCCTCCAACTGCTCTTGTTTCTTAATAGTCATTTTCCTATCTTTCTTCTTCATTATCACGATTAGCATGCAGTTTCTTAATATGACAGAAAAAGCAGCAAGAACAAATTGTGCACGATGAACTAAAGTTGGTGCGTGTTTTCCTACGTATGGTAGACGACGTCTATTCAAATTTCGTGCCAGTCGCGTAAAAGTGGCACGAGTAGCGCCATATGAGGATTCGAAACAAATTTGGTTTAAATACCCTACTGGCCATAAAATTGCTACACCAAGAAAACATGCAGGTGATAATCGGGTATTCATTGGGCAAATACATTACACTAGAACTGACATGTGATTGCATTTTGACGCAATATGTGTGCATAGATCCTGAGAAATCAGTACCCAGAACAACCACCTCTGGCCGTAATAACGGCCTTGATACGCCAGGGCATTGAGTCAAACAGATCTCGGATGGCATGTACAGGTACAGCTGCCCATGCAGCTTCAACACGATACCACAGTTCATCAAGAGTACTGACTGGTATATTGTGTCGAGCCAGTTGTTCGGTCACCATTGACCAGACGTTTTCAATTGGTGAGAGATCTGGAGAATGTGCTGGCCAGGGCAGGAGTCGATCAATTTGTGTATACATAAAGGCCCGTACAGGACCTGCAACATGCGGTCGTGCATTATCCTGCTGAAATGTAGGGTTTCGCAGGGATCGAATGAAGGGTAGAACCACGGGTGGCAACACATCTGAAATGTAACGTCCACTGTTCAAAGAGCCGTCAATGCGAACAAGAGGTGACCGAGACGTGTAACCAATGGCACCCCATACCATCGCGCCGGGTGATACGACAGCATGGCGGTGACGAATACACGCTTCCAATGTGCGTTCACCGCGATGTCGCCAAAGACGGATGCGACCATCGTGATGCTGTAAACAAAACCTGGATTCATCCGAAAAAATGACGTTTTACCATTCGTGCACCCAGGTTCGTCGTTGAGTACACCATCGCAGGCGCTCCTGTCTCCTGTCTGTGATGCAGCGTCAAGGATAATCGCAGCCATGGTCTCCGAGCTGATAGTCCATGCTGTTACAAACGTCGTCGAACTGTTCGTGCAGATGGTTGTTGTCTTGCAAACGTCCTCATCTGTTGACTCAGGGATCCGTTACAGCCATGCGGATAAGATGCCTGTCATCTCGACTGCTAGTGATACGACACTGTGGGGATCCAGCACGGCGATCCGTATTACCCTCCTGAACCCAGCGATTCCATATTCTGCTAACAGTCATTGGATCTCGACCAACGCGAGCAGCGATGTCGCGATACCATAAACCGCAATCGCGATAGGTTACAATATAGCCTTTATCAAAGTCGGAAACGTGATGGTACGTATTTATCCCCCTTACACGAGGCATCACAACAACGTTTCATCAGGCATCGCCGGTCGACTGCTGTTTGTGCATGAGAAATCGGTCGGAAACTTTCCTCATCTCAGCACGTTGTAGGTGTCGCCACCGGCGTCAACCTTGTGTAAATGCTCTGAAAAGCTAGTTATTTGCATATCACAGCATTTTCTTCCAGTGGGTTAAATTTCGCGTCTGTAGCGCATCATCTTCGTGTTGTAGCAATTTTAATGGTCAGTAGTGTACGTTCTGCTTCGAGACTGGCCGTTTTAAGTTGTTGTTCATCAAAAATACCTTTAAGACGACTGAGAAGCCATTATCAGCAGCTCACTAAGTTTGAAAGAGGTCGTGTAATACGGATACGATAAGCCTGGATGTGACTTTTGTGATATTGCAGAAAGTTCTGGCAGGAAGGCAGCCACCGTACACGATTGCTGGCAGCGGTGGTCACCAAAATGTACGGTCGCAGGAAGAGCAGCCTCCAGAGGGCTACGTGGCACTACCGGCAGTAGTACGGCTATGGGTCTGGCGCATCGTACTTCATCTGCACCAGCTATGTGAGCACCGTAGGGACACAGCGATCTGTCACGCATTGGTTACTTTTGACAGCTGCGAGCCAGACGCCCTGTAACGTTCAACCCCCTGACGCCAAACCACCGCCCATTGCGACTTCATTGGTGTCAAGAGAGAGCTTATTGGATGATAGGGTAGAGATCTGGTTCTTCCTCGGTGCCTGTGACGGCTGTGTGTTGGTCAGAAGCGGTCCAATTGAGGGCCTGCAACCAACCTGTCTGCGTGCACAGAACCTACACCAGGAGTTGCGGTCTGGGGTGAGATTTCGTATGACAGCAGGATCACTCTCGTGGGCATCGTTACTGCAAATTTGTACATTAGCCTGGTGATTCGACATGTTGTCCTGCCATTCATGATTCAGAAGGTCTTTTCCAACAGGATAACGCTCACCCACACGCCGCTCTTGTAACCCAACAAATGGTTCAAATGGCTCTGAGCACTATGGGACTTAATATCTCAGGTCATCAGTCCCCTAGAACTTAGAACTACTGAAACCTAACTAACCTAAGGACATCACGCACATCCATACGCGAGGCAGGATTCGAACCTGGACCGTAGCAGTTGCGCGGTTTCGGACTGAAGCGCCTAGAACCGCTCGGCCACTGCGGCCGGCTGTAACCCAACATGTCCTAAAGAGTGTCGACATGTTGCCTTGGCTTGCTCGATCACCAGGTCTTGCTGCAATCGAGCACTTGTGAGACATCGTTGAACGACAATTCCGGAGTCATCCGCAAAACAGGATTAACCGTCCCTGTGTTGACTGAGCAAGTGCAACATTCCACGTACTGACATCAGACGCCGGCCGGTGTGGCCAAGCGGTTAAAGGCGCTACAGTCTGGAACCGCGTGACCGCTGCGGTCGCAGGTTCGAATCCTGCCTCGGGCATGGATGTGTGTGATGTCCTTAGGTTAGTTAGGTTTAAGTGTAGTTCTAAGTTCTAGGGGACTGATGACCTTAGAAGTTAAGTCCCATAGTGCTCAGAGCCATTTGATCCATTTTTTTTGACATCAGACACCTGCACAACACAATGCATGCACCTTTGCATGCTTGCATTGAACATTCTGGTTGTTACATAATTTATTAATACATCAGCATTTGACATTTGCAGTGACATATCTCGTGCTCACATTAACCTGTGATCTTGCAACGTTAATCGCTAAAACACGTTACCTAGCCAAATGTAGTCCTGAAATTTCGGTGCCCGACGTTAATTACTTTTTAGTGTTGCGATTTTTTTTGTCTATGTAGATGTGTAATATACACGCCAGGCGGCGTTACGATATTTCAGTGCAGATGCTCAAGAGATCCGAACGGTCGCGGGATTACAGCTAAGCTGCGGGCAAGTGGAATAATAGACAGCGGCCCTACTCTGCAGTGTGCTGCATACGGAGATTTGGGTCTGATGGGGGCACAAATTTTCATTTCTCGCCGTTGAGTTCGATCAGCGCCCCACTGCAGCTTAATGTCCGACATTTCTTTATTGAGTACGGTATTAGGTTTTATCCTCTCCCATCCCTCGTCACCATAACCACACTGACCCGTGGTAAAAATTGTTGTTTTGAAGCGCGCGCCGCATCGCGTAGTGTGAAGCAGTCGCCCACCGTTTCTGGCAAGACTCACCGGAGGAGAAACACCCCTCTGAAGATGTCCAGCGCAGCTCTGCACGAGACGTTAGGAGCTGAAGAGTTTCATGGACCACAACCTTACATCCCGGAAGGTTTACCAGAAGACTTGCGTAAATTGTTAAAACTCTTAGTTTAAAGTTATCTGGTGTGTTGCAGATTTGCACCAGTGTAGTCCTTCAGAGGCTGTTGTGAGCGGTCGTAACTACGGCCGTGTCAAAAGGGAGCGGTAAGGTTCTCTGTCCGAAAGCTCATACAGTCAAAACTTGTTCCTTTCTGCCTCTGAATAAATTGTGATATTTGGAGGGTGTTTTCCGATTATAATTTTAAATCTGTTTCCTTAAAAAATGCAGTTTCTTTTAAAAAATGCTTTTAGGCACTATTAAAGTGAATAAAATTCCCATTTGTTAAAAGGAAATTGGTTATGATTTCATCAGTTACTCCCTGGCAACTACTTCCACGCTTACATAGTGTGATTAAATGTGTTAATGTTCTTGATGAATCGCTACTAATTAAAATCAATTCTTGACGGTATTCTTTGAAAATAAACACACAAACATTAACCACTCTGTACAAGCACGCATTACAGTGAGCAACACTCAGCAGAGACACAGTTCTCATTCAAAGCGTGGAAAGCCGGCCGAAGTGACCAAGCGGTTCTAGGCGCTACAGTGTGGCTCCGCGCGACCGCTACGGTCGCAGGTTAGAAACCTACCTCGGGCGTGGATGTGTGTGATGTCCTTAGGTTAGTTAGGTTTAAGTAGTTCTAAGTTCTAGGGGACTGATGACCACAGATGTTAAGTCCCATAGTGCTCAGAGCCATTTTGAACCAAAGCGTGGAAAGCAAGCATTGTATGGGAAGGAAGAAAACCCTTACGCGGCTCGATAACACATCCCGTTTCTTTTTACTTGCTTGCAACTTTCTCTTAGTTTATAGCTCTAGAATGGAAATACAAGGTAGGCTACCTTTTTACTGTAACAACCACTTCCTTCAGTAGTCTCCGCTGTCACTTTACTGTCGAGTCTCCTTAGCCAGACTGTGAAAGACTCGAAAACGTGCCAGACTGCATGCGGAAGTTATTTCCGCTCTGCGGCTGTTTTTGTCAAGTGCGTGTCGAAAGAGCGGTGCATAGGCTTTCGAAAGGAGGAGCGTTGCCAGCGCCGCGGCGCGGCGGGATCAGATTTTTGTGCGATGTGCGCGCCGCGGGCACAAATTAACGGGCGAAGACCCCGGCCTGGGCAGGGCGGGGCGCTGCCGCCCGTAACTCTGGTCGCGGGGCTATTTTGGTTCGGACCGGGAGCCCGCCTGCCCGCCTGCCGGCCTGCGTCGCCGTGACGCGAGACCAGCCTCTGCCTCCGCGCGCCAAAGCCCGACTGCCCGCAATAGGGGCCCGGCAGCGGGCGAGGGGCTCAGTTCCGCTCCCAGGCCGTGCTCCTTTATTCACTGTTGAGGAATACGACATTTCACTAAGCGGGAAGGACAGGATGACGGTCGAAGACACTCGAAACTTTTTTATTACGGAATTCGAACGTATATACATTGAAGAATTATTCTCCAAAATATTACGATCGGACTCCAAAAAGTAACGATTGTTTGAGCGTTTGAAGCCGAGCGAGCACGGCACGCCTCGCCGTTAGAGAACCGGTTCCGTGCTCACGCTCCCTTCGCTGCGTCCGTGTGATGTTTGGGGCTGATTCTAATGATGAAAAATTTGACTAAACTTGATTTCCTGGAGCGTTGTTTGGGAGGTTCTACTCAAAATGTGAAAAAAAAGCTTCAATAGTCTCATTTGGAGATACGCTCCAAAAATTACGTACAGCCGAAGCGAAATTGTCAACGCTGATTCAAATTTGGCCGTCTGTCTATTCAGTGCAGGCCATACTGCATTAATGTACGTGGCCAATGCACTTCAAATCAAAATCGGCGATGAAACGCGCCGATTCTGCGAACATAGAGACGCCAGCGGCGATGGGCTCAGCGACGAAAAGGGCTTTGAGGAGGAAAATGAGGGCTCCTCAGGTGAAAGCAGCAGAAAGCGGCCATCCACTAGCAGGGGCGATAGTTATTATGAACCAGGCATCGATGGTATCCCGCAAGTTCAAGCTTTGCCTCTTTTTTATATGAAAAATACTTATCAAAATTTAAATGTGTTTTTCAAATGGTTCAAATGGCTCTGAGCACTATGGGACTCAACTGCTGTGGTCATAAGTCCCCTAGAACTTAGAACTACTTAAACCTAACTAACCTAAGGACATCACACACATCCATGCCCGAGGCAGGATTCGAACCTGCGACCGTAGCGGTCGGGCGGTTCCAGACTGTAGCGCCTTTAACCGCTCGGCCACTCAGGCCGGCAAATGAGTTTTTGTCAAAACCTTTTTTTTTTTCGGCATTTGCCGTTGCCCACGCTATATTTTCCACCCCGATTTTAATGATTTTTCGTCTCCCTTGAAGCAAATTGTAGCCGATTTTTTATGTTGATATTTAGTAATTTTTTCGGGCCAAAAAAAAAGAGGCGTCCAAAAATGGTTTTTTTCAAATATCTATAATTTCGCCTTTTTTCAAATCCCTGCGACGAACTAAAATTACATCTGTAAGAATCAAGGTGATACGTCAGTTTCACGTTTCCGATAACCACAACCGAAGTTAAGCGACTACCGTCGATCTACCTCCTTTCAGAGCTGCTTCGGGAAAATCAAATTACACAGTGAAGATATTATTATTTTTCAATAAGAAAATACCAATGAAAACTTCAGTGTATGGTTTTATTCGTTGCAGCAAAACCCCATTTATCTAGTACATTCCAGTATGGAGGAAAATATCCGGAATTTGGGCAGTATTTTCGTCCGTCACCCTGTCGTTCCTCCTTCGTTCTGTTCTTTCAATTATTTATGAACACACTACGTGTTTGGTCAAACAATTTTCAGACAGAACTCATACTGATAAGGCACGTCTCTCCTCTCGTGTACACAACACCGCTTGCAGTCAAGGAGGATTGCGGGAGGGTGGGGCGGGGGGGGGGGGGGGGGGGGAAGGGGGGTTAGGACGCCAGTCAGTTATCTCAGCAAGTAGCTGACGTATGTAGTATACGCGTGTCTGAACTGTCATACAGATACAGCAAAAATGAACGAAACTATTAATGTTTGCAACGTTTTAAATATTTTGTCATCTATGAATCCTCAACAGAAAAGAAATCTAATACCGTTAGCATATTGACAAAATTTTCGAGAGAACGTCTTCAACGTGTATGTGACGATTACCATACACCTCCACCTAAAGTTACGACCTACAACTCGTTATTGAATAGACATCTATTTACAAAAAGCCCGCCGAATATCAAAGTAATATTTGATTATGTAGAGAAAAAAACACGTAATTAACATCCATTTTGACCGAGAAGGCTCTCAAAGAACTGGAAATAAAACAACAGATCCTATACCAGCCTGACATAGTAAAGCAACGAAGAAAAATGTGTCCATTCCTGGCACCTGACACTAGGAAATGCTAAAAGCAAGAGAAGTTGGGCACACAAAGATTAAATCTTCTGCAGCTTTCATAGCATGTCTCCAGAAAGAATACAGAATGTACCGTAGACATATCATTGCTTTCACGACAGCCAGAGATGTACAGAAAGACCAAGACATTCTGGAGCCTGTTTTGTCGAAGAAATAAACCAGAAAACTGCAAATTTGCACATACAGCCACACTGCATTTCGAGCACTGATCAAAGTGGATTTAACTATGAACTAACTTTTAGTGTGACACTATCTAAAAGAGGGAAAAAATCAATAGCAGCTTTGGTCTAGTTTGCACACAGTATAACTCATAGTTATACAATAGATGCTGGACTTTCAATGAGATTATTGAAGACAAGCTTCCACCAGACATACATTTGGAAGTATCAGCCTACCGGTAGGCTTCAGTATTACTGGCAAGAAGCGGGTACAATACTCCCGCATATCTTGCTGAAATCAAGAACGTAATTCAACTGGCATTTGATTTTGCGGCTCAAAAACGTGATTCTGAGGATTGTCAAGATATTGCTTTCGCCAAATGTGCATATTGCGCTTCTGCATATTATTTCATGCATTTTGTCGAGGAATCTCGTGTTCATTTTTTAAGTCTGCTAGTGGGCAAACCAAGAGTAACACAATCGAATGGTTTTACCATCTTAATCACGGTGATACGTAAAACCTCTAAAGACAATTGAAATAGCGAATTCCTGTTCGAGAATAGAGACTTCGTTTGTGAGTGATGTAACATTAGAACTTCAAGGTTTATGGTCATACGAACGTTCAATAGGTCTAGCCACCTCCAAAATGACGCACTGACCAACTGACGGAAATGAAATGTTTGACACGGCGAACACCTTGATCGTATGCTACCACAGTGATACTCCAGTATTTCCATTTCTGTGGGTAGTGTTGATTAAAATGTCACCCTTATGCGAGCTTATTTTTGGTACAGGAAAGGTACCTACAGATGCAGAATAGTGTGAGTAGATTATGGCTACTGGGAGTGTCTAACGTTACCGAATCTTTTCAGGTGATCGCAACACAGCATACCCATAGGGCATACACGTGCAGCTTTGAACTCTGAGAGAGGTTGAATATGGGATCATCATATCATGCCGCTAGAAAGGTAGGCATGGGTCTCCCTGGAGAAATTTCTCAAAGCTGTGTTCAGACCTCGTTGTTTATCATGACACTATACCACAGACCACAGATACATCCATCATGGTAGAGCCATAGTGAACTGGGACACTGAGTAGCATTCTGTGGTGATCAGTGGTGAGTCTCGCTTCTGTTCGTGGTACCAACACCATCACCAACATGTTCGTAGACGACCTAGTGAAATGTCCCGAGAAGTAGCGATTCTGGAGATCTATACATCTCCAATTTGTGGACTCTAGATGTAGTCGAATTAAGTCGGGTGATGCTGAGGGAATTAGATTAGGAAATGAGACACTTAAAGTAGTAAAGGAGTTTTGCTATTTGGGGTGCAAAATAACTGATGATGGTCGAAGTAGAGAGGATATAAAATGTAGACTGGCAATGGCAAGGAAAGCGTTTCTGAAGAAGAGAAATTTGTTAACATCGAGTTTAGATTTAAGTGTCAGGAAGTCGTTTCTGAAAGTATTTGTATGGAGTGTAGCCATGTATGGAAGTGAAACATGGACGATAAATAGTTTGTACAAGAAGAGAATAGAAGCTTTCGAAATGTGGTGCTACGGAAGAATGCTGAAGATTAGATGGGTAGATCACATAACTAATGAGGAAGTATTGAATAGGATTGGGGAGAAGAGAAGTTTGTGGCACAAGTTGACCAGAAAAAGGGATCGGTTGGTAGGGCATGTTCTGAGGCATCAAGGGATCACCAATTTAGTATTGGAGGGCAGCGTGGAGGGTAAAAATCGTAGAGGGAGACCAAGAGATGAATACACTAAGCAGATTCAGAAGGTTGCAGTAGGTACTGGGGGATGAAGAAGCTTGCACAGGATAGAGTAGCATGGAGAGCTGCATCAAACCAGTCTCAGGACTGAAGACCACAACAACAACAACAGATGTGGAGAGCTATTGGCTACGACAATGCGACCGATTTGCTGGTTGAATGAAGCTAAATACTCCCTAGAATATGGCAAGAGGGGTAAAATCTCATGGCGTCATAACCTTGGTGACTACGGTACCGCCGGCCGTAGTGGCCGAACGGTTCTAGGCGCTTCAGTCTGGAACCGCGCGGCCGCTACGATCGCAGGTTCGAATACTACCTCGGGCATGGATGTGTGTGATGTCCTTAGCTGAGTTAGGTTTAAGTAGTTCTAGATTCTAGGGGACTGATGACCTCAGCTGTTAAGTCCCATAGTGCTCAGAGCCATTTGAACCATTTTTGAACTACGGTACCAAGTTGCGAATTCCTGCACGATAATGCAAGACCACAGTCTGCAATGAGAGTGAAACATGGAGTGCGTGTGAGAGGAATGTTAACTAAATATTACTTGTAGTAATAATTCACAGGTGGACGGCCAGATGTCAATTCCAGTGGGCACAAAATTTCAGCAAGCAATTACATTGCCATCATCAGGTGTGCTGACGAACTGATAGCCTAGGAGCCGTCGTAGGGCTTACATCTTCCTGCAGGGCTTATATCTCCCCTACAATAGGCCCTGTGCCAGCTCCTAGGCAATCAGTTTGTCAGCGTACTTGATGAAGTCAGTGTGACCGCTGGACACTGACATCTGACCGTTCACCTGTAAACTGTTTCGTCATGAATTATGCCGGAAGAAGTCGAAGAAATAATTATGACTGCATTATAAATTTACATTCGGCTCTGTAGCCGAATTCACTAAGGCACGCCTGGGTAGCAGTTCAGCTCAGATGTAGTTGGTTCGAACCCTGTTGGTGGAAGAGATTTTCGCCTCCACTTCTTGGCCGTTAGGTGGCAGTTTAAAGCTGCTGATCATCAGACTTGTCTTGAGTTAGATTCCAGACCTCTCTGCAGTATCTCACGAAGTGAAGCATGTGAAGCTGTGGATTCCGTTGTATTATTTAGAGGGATAGGCTATGTGCTAGGCGTAGATTTCACCCTACACCTTTTCTTATCATCATACGAGACAAACATGTCTCCTCACTATAAACACACCCACTACGGACACCTACACTCAACAGGTGCTCTTAAGACACAAATCTCATATACCGGGTGGAAATGGGCATTTCTACATGGAAGAAGAAAAGGCTTTCCGTCTGGGCAGCTGAACAGCGCCTCAGGGCCTCCCAGCCAACAATGCCATCTTTCTTTTTAATCAACTCACTTCCATTCTTCCATTGCATTCTTCTGTGACAATTTTAACAAGGAGGCTGCTAGAGTCAACGTTGACTATGCCAAATTTACAAACATTAACAACTAAAAAGGGCATTCAAAAAGTTTTGCACAGTAATCTCTATTTTTTTTTATTTTTTGCAGGAGGAGAATGAAATTTTTTGTGAGCATACTTGGAACATCTAGCTATAAGTTGGTGTATAAAAATATTTTCTTTTATTTACAAGTGAGCCATAATGGACCGTGAAGTAGATGTCAGTTTCCGACAACGGTCGGTGATGGGAGTTTCTCTTCAAGACCAGCTATGACTCTGCCACATCGTTTCACAGAAAGTTGCTCCCTGTTTATGGGGAGCATACAGTGGATCGCAGCAGTATCCATCGGTGGTTTCAGACGTTAAAACAAGGTGATTTCTCTCTACTGGACAATCCACGATGCGGTAGACCATCGACGGCAGTGACTGATGTGAGTAAGGAGACCATTGATCAAATCATTAAAAATGACGGATGTGTGACAACATGACAGCTTGCTGGAATGACTCGTTTGTCATTGGGTAGTGTAGTATCGCTGGTACAGTCACTAGGGTACAGAAAAAACTGTGCGCTTAGGGTTGACAAGAGAAATGAAAACGTTGAAGAGGAATGTATGCTAGGTCAAGAGTGGTGAAGAGTGGAAACAGTGTTTTGACGGCGTCGTTACCCAGGATGAAACATGGTTTTTTTTTGTCCGAACCTGGGAGCAAAACTCAATCCATGGAGTGGCGTCATCCGGGTTCCTCTCGGAAGAAGAATCCAAGACTTTCACGAACAGCAGGCCGAAAGGTGATGGCCTCCTTCTTCTGGGATCATTGTGGTGTCATTTTCATTTTGGAACCTGACTCCACAATTAACCTGGACCCTTACTGTTTGTCACTGGACAAGCTGCGGCGTGCCATCAAGACCCACAGACCACAGTTTCAGAGTCAGTTCATCAGACTACACCGTGACAACGCCAAACCCCACACAGCCCTTATGACGCAGGAGAAAATCAGGAAAATGGGTTGGAAAATTGTGCCTCATCCTCCCTACAGTCCGGACTTGGCTCCGTCTGATTTTTACCTCTTTGGTCGTCTGAAGGGCCACCTGCGTGGTAAAACATCTGATAGTGAGAAAGACCTTATTTCCTGTGTCAATCGATGATGTAAAAGTCAATCCCCAGAATTTTATCAAAGTGCATTTACATCACGGAAACAACGTCGGCCAAGATGCGTCACAGCTGATGGAGGCTACATTGAGTAGGCTCAATGTGTAGCTAAATGTTCCAAGTGTGTTCACAAAAAAACTTCATTCTCTTCCAGCAAAAAATAAAAAATTTAGAGATGACTGTGCAAAACTTTCTGAACGTCCTTTGTACATCAACTACAATTGCTACTGCTTCTGCAAGAAAAAAGTTTAACGAGCGTCATGAAGATGTACATAGATATGAAATACATTCATTTCCTTTATGTTTTCCGCCAAGACTTTGCATTCGCAAAGGACAAGGAGATTTGTGCGCCCATTTGTTTATCCACTAATTTGCACACTGCCCCGTCGGAAGGCATCCCACTCACGGGAGTTTGATGGATGGTAATGGTCTTGGAGTCTTGCCAAAATGAAACACGTTATCATTAAATCACCAGCTGAACGATGACTCACTAGTGAAGAGAGATCCTTTACAGATCTGCTGTTCAGCCTAACTGTAGTCATGACCACTGAAAACTGTGCGATATGCTGTGTGCAGCACACGTCGCTGAGTGACACAGCAAGCGCATCGCACTTGGGTTTTTCTTTGAGTCTGTAACAGAAAATATTTGTTACTGGTCCGCATCATTGACCTTTGATGTCTTCTGCAGATCCTTCTAGATACCGTAACTGTGGCTAGAAGTTTTTACTACTGTCTTAGGACGAACACCTACACTTCGTTCATCGTAGGAATAAACCTGATGTAAATAAACACAAACTCGATGATTGGTCACCAGCAGTAGCACACGTACACTGGTGTTGTTCCGCTCTTGAAAGTACGTCCAACTTATGTACTAGATAGCTTATAACTATGTCACTGTAAAAGGACCTCTACGAGATTCTGATGTATTAACAGCCACCAACGTTTTTCTTAATCATACTTTAGGTACGTAATTTTTATTTCAAAAATCGCGTACACTCAGTATCTGTAAACGTTGTTGTGCTCTGATTGGCTCGTTGTTCATATGCACCATGAAAATGGATGACACAGCTTTTTGCTTCGTCGTGAAACACGCGCGCGGAACACCGTTAATGTCAAGAAACAAGTTGTTCTTAATGTTTTCACAAGATTACAGAGCAAAACCAGCTTTGATGTTTTTTGAGAAACACTACTTAATAAAGTTACAGGATAGTGGCGTAAACGGTAGCGTTGTAGAAAGACACTCGTGTACGCTGGCGTGCGGTGGTTCGAAACACCTTGTAGTCTATGCTTTTCTTGTTCTGTTTGAATACCTAAATCATTTAAATATGAAATTCATGAAATATATGTTAATTAACGAGACCTGTCAGGGTAGCCGAGTGCGCGAACCCGCTGCTTCCTGGATACGGGTAGGCGCGCCGGCCCCGGATCGAATCCGCCCGGCGGATTAACGACGAGGGCCGGTATGCCGGTCAGCCTGGATGAGGTTTTTAGGCGGTTTTCCACATCCCGCTAAGTGAATACCGCGCTGGTCCCCACGTGCCGTATCAGTTACACTGCTCGCACACATCTGCACACATTCTCACTATTCCATGGATTACACTAGACACAGACAGTTGGGGTACACTGATTCCTTCCCGGCCCGGGAGAGGGGGGTGGCGGCATGAAGGGCATCCGCATCCGACCACCCCTTAACATTAACATGCCACATCCGATTAACCAGCAGACCCCGCAGGTCGGGATTAATGCTTGGAAAGAGAGATATGTTGATTAACGCATAACACATACTTAACCATCATTTATCAACGAAAAAGGAAAGTCTTCTAGTTTCTCGTTACATATTTCACGCAAAATTCTGGTTTTCATTGCTAATATACGTTCTTAATTTCCGATATTTTATGAAAGATTGTTAAAGACTGTTGAAGTTTTGTAAACATTACACAGTTAAATTTTTGGTTGAAAAGTGAAAAGTCAAATACTCTTAAATTGAATAAGCCCACTGTATTGTAGGACAGATGTGGTTTCACACGATGATGTTGATGGTGATGATGATGTTTGGTTTGTGGGGCGCTCAACTGCCCGGTTATCAGCGCCCGTACAAATTCCCAACCTTTGCTCAGTCCAGATTCGCCACTTTCATGAATGATGATGAAGTGATGAGGACAACACAGACACCCAGGCATCTCGAGGCGTCCCACACTAGCTAGAGTGATAAGCGTCGCAGAAACATGGAAAACAGTAGTTTTCACGGCGTCGAGCACACTGTACAAATGCTGCATTTTTACAGTTGTCACCGTACCACTGCAATCTGAACCCAATAGAATTGATTTGGAGCTAAGTTAAGGGATTTGTCACGAGAAATAACAAGTTATTTAAGCTGCCAAACGTATGGGAATTATTATAATGCACGAAGCTTTGTGACACGCCACTGCCGAACAACGAAATGCGGAACAGCCATCATAAAAGAGGAGGAGGAAATGTGGACTTTTTGGTGGCTTGGGATTCTGTTGCTGATCGCCTCGGTATCAGCGTAGCAGTACTGAAATTTACGGTATTGCTCGGAGTGCGATGTGGAAGGAGTTCAGAGATTATCAGACGACCGACTGTAATACCTTCACTGATTACAGTGTTTAACTACATGGGAAAGCAGCAGTGCGCTTTTACACCACACGTAGCTCATATAGAAAAATTACCCTTGTTACAATCAGGGATTTACATCACTCTTCTTTTTAATTACAACGCTACATCTGCACCTACATCTGTCTGGCAGAGGGTTCATCGAACCATTTTCATACTACTTCTCCACCATTCCACTCTCGAATGGCGCGTGGGAAAAAGGAACACCTAAATCTTTCCGTTCGAGCTCCGATTTCTCTTATTTTATTATGATGATCATTTGTCCCTACGTAGGTGGGTGTCAACAAAATATTTACGCATTCGAAAGAGAATGTTGGTGATTAAAATTTCTTAAGTAGATCTCGCCGCAAAGAAAATCGCCTTTGTTTCAGTGACTGACACCCCAACTCGCGTATCATATTAGTGACTCTCTCCCCCCTATTGCGCGATAACACGAAACGAGTTGCCATTCTTTGCACTTTTTCGTTGTCCTCCGTCAATCTTACCTGGTAAGGATCCTATACCGCTCAGCAATATTCAAACAGAGGACGGACAAGTGTAATTTAGGCTGTCTCTTTAGTGGGTTTGTCACATCTTCTGCCAAAAAAGCGCAGTCTTTGTTTCGCCTTCTCCACAATACTATCTGTGTGGTCTTTCCAATTTAAGTTGCTCGTAATTGTAATTTCTAGGTATTTAGTCGAATTGACAGCCCTTAGATTTGTGCGATTTATAGTATACCCAAAATTTATAGGATTTCTTTTCGTATCCATGTGGATGACCTCACACTTTTCTTTATTTAGTGCTAATTGCCACTTTTCGCACCATACAGAAATTCTCTCTAGATAATTTTGTAATTGGAATTGATCGTCTGATGATTTTACTAGACGGTAAATTACAGCGTCATGTGCAAACAATCTAAGGGGGCTGCTCAGATTATCACCTAGATCATTTATATAAATCAGGAACAGCAGAGGGCCTATGACACTACCTTGCGGAACGCCAGATATCACTTCTGTTCACTATGTTAGTTAAGACCGAGAGCATGTCGTGTTTTCCGCCCCGTCACCTAAGAAGCGTATCGCTTGTGTTTTGCCATACACTATTTGCTTCTTTTAAAAACTGAACGACATTCAAAGCTATTTCTTTCTCTGTTCGTCTCTTTTGACGTCTTTACTTCAGCTTTTCGCATCACTGCAAGTTAGTTGGATCACTTCCCTGGCGAGTGCTGTCCAAGTTAAATGCACCATATCATCACTGAGTCATTGTACGAGTAACGCACAGCATAAAACGCATCCTCATTATCGTACTTGACGGCTTCCGCTCCACGTGAAACGAAATCCATTGACGTTCCAGCAATAGCGGAAGAGCACATAGTGTAATGTTTACAAGAGGTAAGGAAACGAAACGATCGTGTAGCATTGGTGGCCGGGAGGCCCCTTCTGGGGAAGTTCGGATGCCGAGTTGCAAGTTTTATTTCGGGTGACGCCACATTGGGCGACTTGCTCGTCGGTGATGATGAGATGAATGTTGAGAACAACACAACAAAAGCGGAGAAAATTTCCAACCCAGTCGGAAATCAAACCCACGCCCGCTGCATCGTAGGCGAACACGTTACCACTTTCTCTTCACTTTTTGATTTAATTTTGTTCGTTATTGGTCGTTGTACTTGTTCAGGGCGGACGTCCCATGACGCTTGTTCGACGTCACCGTTGATCCATTAATTCGGTTTTTTATTACAGAGGGCAGCTAACCCTCTGACCGAACACGCTTAGCTACCGGGCAGCTCAGCTAAGCAAGCACACATCGTGATGAACAAGAGTATAGCGACCTACGTAACAAGTAAAGTAATAAAACGACGGCAAAGGGTACCCCTGGACTAATGTTGCCATTCGGAGAATGTTATGAAAACAAAACTTACTGCTACAGTATGGCTACAAGAGAGAGTGCATTGGTACTGGTACTGAAACGTCAATAGCGACACGTGCAGCGTTACGCGTGAGACCTGCTGTAACTTTAAGTGTGAGATCCTGGCGAAAGATTCTCCGAAAATCATAAAATGTTCTGGTCATACATAAAGTCAATGAAAGGGTCGAAACATTCCATTTAATCTCTCAGCGATCCGTCTTGTGTTAAAACTGAAGAAAGCAAACAGGAGAAATATTAAAATCCATATTCAAACATGCAGATAATACCGTGTCAACGTTTTACCACTGCACAAAGTTACAAATAAGATATATTGACGTTAGCACCCTAGGTGCTGAAAAACAGTTAAGGCTGCTGAACGCGAACAGGGCGGCAGCGTCTGGAGGAACCTCTGTTGGATACGCCATGGAATTCGCTCTCCTCCTCGCTCATATTTATAGACAAATAGTAGAGTAGTGAACAGTTGTGAGTGACACGAAAGTAGCTTACTCATGTTAACAAAAACATTAAAAGATCGGACGCACCGAATTATAGACCAAATCACTGATGTCCGTCTCTCGCTGGATTAGAATAATCTGAATTCAGAAATGAGCATACTCAGAATTCAGAAATCCTGAGGGAAACTAGCTCCTCTCAAACAATCAGCACAAACTCAGGAAAAACTACCTGTTGAAACACAGATTGCTTCATTCTTGCGCTGCAGTTTGCAAGGACTGGAGATAGCTGAACATGTAGTTTTCATCTCCCCAATATTTATCGTCCTCGGGGAAGACATTAAGCGTGGAGGATGCGGGTGGTCCTCAATAGTGTTCATATAATCCAAAACTGTCATCATGCCTTCGATTACTACCATAGGCCCCACGGAACCCTAGGTGAATGTCCCACTATACGTGGCACGTTTGGAACAGTCGTCCATCTGGATGACAGCGTGTCTGCGCATGATCATCATCCTAGTGTAACAGGAAACGTCATTCATCCAACGAGCGTGAGGTACCCATTGATCTGCAGTCCAGTCTCGATAATCCCATGGCCACTGCAATTGCAGTTGATGATGTTGTCAGGTCAACATGGGAAAATGTAGGGGTTGTCTGTTGCCCAGGCTCAAGTTCAGCATGAAGTGAAATTTTCTGAAACCAAAATTTTATCTACAATGAAGCAATATTATCCATGGGTATACAGCGTAATTTAGCTGCGCCTACCCATGAGTTTCATGCAATCCACAACACCGTCAAAAACCATGTTCAAGGTATTCAATCTGCAAAGACCCTAGTTATACAGAAAAAAATCAACATGACTTTTTTGTAGGAACTTTAAAGTAGTTAAATTTGGTACGGGAATACATTTTTGCTGAAGGACACAGTTTTCGAGTTATTAAAAAAACGCAGTTGAAGATCACTTTTGGACATTAAATTTGCAGAAAAAGATCCACCTTATTTTTTTCTGTAGGACTAATAGTTTGAGTGTAGTGAATAACAGAATATGAAAATCTTGCTCCTGGTTTTTTAAGACACTGCGGGTTGCATAAAACCCATAGGTAGGGGCATTTTAATCACCCTGTAAAGAAAAACCATCAAAATATATCGGTTGGTACATACTGTATCTACCAATTGTAGTTGCAACCTTGACCAAAAACGCTTTGAAAGCTGTGAATGCATATATAGCTAAATAGTACAGAAACAGGCAATTAGTAAACCATGCAGCGGTGGTCTGTGCAGACGCGAATTGCAGCTGTGGAAGCCTTTATCCCAGGGTCGGCCAAGCGTGCAAACTTCACATATACGTAATGTGCTGCACACGTGTGGTCCGGAACTCGGCCTGTCTCACTACTATTTGATACATCTCGTCTTCGATAGGTCCGTCTCGGCTATGATTGGTTCTTGTCAGAAGTACCCCGAGCAGCGCGACATTTTATTTGGCTGTGTGACGTGACACATTCTACTGGCGTTTCGTGCGCCAGTTTTCTCTCGGGGCCACTTTTCTAGTTCAGCACAATCGTAGCGACTTGCTGGTTGTCCCCAGATATTTGCTCAGGGTGTAAAGGAAGTTTAAAGGTCCAGCGGTCGTTGTGCAATAGGTAGTATAGCGATCTATCGAATCACGGAAATCACAGTACTTTTTTAAAGACGTGGTTGACTATTCTCAGTACCTATTACGCAATCGCAAAATCGACGGGCACTGCAAGTTTACTCTGGAATGGAATTACAATACCGTGCAAAAAGAATTTAAATTTTAGTTGATGATGGAAAAGAAAAAAATTGATATGCTTAACAGACAGTTTTACATGATTCATTGTTTTGCACGTCAAGAAGCACTTTGTGCTAAATCAGCAATCAGGGAATGACAACGATGATATTGGATACAACAGTTTTTAATGGAAGTAAACGATTAAAAGTATCCGGACACCCCCAAAAACATATGTTTTTCATATTAGATGCATTATGCTGCCACCTACTGCCAGGTATTCCATATCAGCGTCCTCAGTAGTTACTAGACATCGTGAGAGACCAGAATTGGGCGCTCCGCGGAACTCACAGACTTCGAAAGTGGTCAGGTGATTGGGTGTCACTTGTGTCATACGTCTGTACGCGAGATTTCCACACTCCTAAACATTCCTAGGTCCACTGTTTCCGATGTGACAGTGAAGTGGAAACGTGAAGGGACACGTACAGCACAAAAGCGTACAGCGTACTGACAGAGACCACCGGAAAAAAGAATCGTAATGTGTAATAGGCAGACATCTATCCAGACAATCACACAAGGAATTCCAAACTGCATCAGGATCCACTGCAAGTACTATGACAGTTAGGCGGGAGGTGCGAAAACTTGGATTTCATGGTCGAGCGGCTGCTCGTAAGCCTCACATCATGCCGGTAAATGCCAAACGACGCCTCGCTTGGTGTAAGGGGCGTAAACATGGGACGATTGAACAGAGGACAAACGTTGTGTGGAGTGCCGAATCACAGTACACAATGTGGCAATCCGATGGCAGAGTGTGGGTATGGCGAATGCCCTGTGGACGTCATCTGCCAGCGTGTGTAGTGCCAACAATTCGGAGGCGGTGGTGTTCGGGCGTGGTCTTGTTTTTCATGGAGGGCGCTTGCACCCCTTGTTGTTTTGGGTGGCACTATCACAACACAGACCTACACTGATGTTTTAAGCACCTTCTTGCTTCCCACCGTTGAAGATCAATTCGGGGATGGCGATTGCATCTTTCACCACAATAATTCACTGCCTGTGGCGGAGTGGTTACACGACAATAACATCCGTGTAACGGACTAGCCTGGAAAGAGTCATGACCTGAATCCTATAGAACACCTTTGGGATGTTTCAGAACGCCGACTTCGTGCCAGGCTTCACCGACCGATATCATTACCTCTCCTTAGCGCAGCACTCCGTGAAGAATGGGCTGCCATTTCCCAAGAAACCTTACAGCACCTATCTGAACGTAAGCCTGCGAGAGTCGAAGCCCATGAAGGCTAAGGGTGGGCCAATACCATATTGAATTCCATCATTACCGATGGAGGGCGCCACGAACTTATAAGTCATTTTCAGCCAGGTATCCGGATACTTTTATTCACATTGTGTAAATTGCTGTGAGATACATTGAGTAATTCAAGGGGCGTGCGTGGAACCATGTTTCGATGTAAGACCCACTATTATTGAGTTTATGAAGGAAAAGAAAGCAGAAACCAAAATTACAAGATCCGGTATTGGCTGCAGACCTCGCATTTTTAGTAGACTTTACTGCACTCTTTAACACCATCAGCAGGACGTTGCACGTTGAGAAGCAACTTATATCCGATTTGATGAAGAATGTAGATGCATTTAAAAAGAAAATTACATTCTGAAAGAGACTGGTTCTGACAGACAACACCATCCATTTCCCAAAGGTCTTTACTGTTAAAGAAAATGCTAATTCTGAGGATTTCATTGCGTGGTTGAAATAATTACACGAACGATTTTCTAGACGTTTCCGTTCACTGCTAAACCCACGACTCTTTTGAGCAGTTTCCAAGACCGTTTATTGTTTCATTTGAACGGGCCCGCAAGAATGTGCAGATGGAACTGATCGTTCCGTATTGTAAAACAAAATTCTTTTATCTTAACATTTTCCAAGAGTTCTACGTAGCTTTCCTGGGGAAGAGTTTCCATGTCTTCATAACGAGGCTGCAAACATGACATCGATGTTTCGATCAACGTGCTTGTGTGAAAGATCTTTTTTCCGATTGGGAACCTAAGTAAGCCACGCTTACACGTCAGCCTGAGTGACGAAAACACGCGAAAATTTTTGTGTCTGTATGCGTGCCGTTAGGTTTTACATAATATGAACTTTATTAAGTCTTCAGCAAACCAAGAATAATTAAATAATAATGAAAAAATTTTTGCGGTCTATGTCGTTGACAAATGCACTGAAGTGCCAAAGAAACTGGTATAGGCATGCGTATTCAAATACAGACATATGTAAACAGGCAGAAAACGGCGCTGCGGTCGGCAACGCCTATCTACGACAACAAGTGTCTGGCGCAGTTGTTATATCGGATACTGCTGCTACAATGACAAATTATCAAGATTTAAGTGACTTTGAACGTGGTGCTATAATCGGCGCATGAGCTATGGGACACAGCATCTCCTAGGTAGCGATGAAATGGCGATGCTCCCGTACGACCACTTCACGAATGTACCGTGAATATCAGTAATCCGGTAAAACATCAAATCTCCGACATCGCTGCAGCCGGAAAAAGATCCTGCAAGAACGGGACCAACGATGACTGAAGCGAATCGTTCAAACGTGACAAAAGTGCAACTCTTTCGAAAAATGCTGGGCCATCAACAGGTGTCAGCATGCGAATCATTCAACGAAATATCATCGATATGGACTTTCGGAGTACTCGTGTACCCTTGATGACTGCACGACATAATGCTTTACGCGTCGCCTGGACCTGTGAACTCCGACATTGGGCTGTTGATGATTGGAAACATGTTGACTGGTCGGACGAGTCTCGATTCAGATTGTGTCGAGCAGATGGACGTGTACGCATATAACCTTATCAATCCATGGAGCCTGTATGTTAGCAGGGGTCTGTTGAAGCTGGCGGAGGCTCTGTAATGGCGTGGGGCATGTGCAGTTGGAGTGATATGGGATCCCTGTACGTCTAGATATGACTCTGACAGGTGACACGTACGTAAGCATCCTGTCTGATCACCTGCACCCATTCATGCTCATTGTGCATTCCGAAGGATTTGGGCAATTCCAGCAGGACAATGCCTCACCCCACACGTCAAGAATTGCTTACTGCATTCATCCCTTGGTCTCCCTACACAATTGTTACCACTCACATTTATTACTAAAGTGACGATTCTTTAATGCCTCAGGATGAGTACTGTCAGCCGATTCCTTCTTTTAGTCAATTTCTGTCGTACATTTATTTGCCATTCAATGAACTCAGCACCCCCTCAATAGTTATTCGACTTACTCATCTAATCTTCAACATTCTTCTGAAGCATTACATTTCAAAAGCATCTTTTCACTTCATGTCTGAACAGTTTGTTGTTCATGTTTCACCTCCCGAAGAGATTACCTAAAATATAAATTTACGTTAGATGCTAACTAATTCCTCTTTTTCAGAAACGATTTTTATGATTTAGTTAGTCGGTTACTGTTGTTAAGAATCATCTCACAGTATCTTTTCAAGACACTTTCGTTTTCGTTCAACTTCTCTTCCTAGTCCTTCCATGTATCTTACGGAATGAGAATGACGCCGAGAAATCTCAAAGTTTTTAGTAAATATCTTTTATATTTAATTCCCTTTACAAATTTCCCTTTGGTGCCCTTTACTGCTTGTTCAATATATAGATAACTATCGGGAATGGGCTGTTGCAATCTTGTCTTACTTCCTTATCGACCACTGCTTCCCTTTCATGTCCTTAGACCATTATAACTGCAGTCAGGTTGCTGTACAAATTGTAAATAACGTGTCGATCCCTCTACTTTGCGCCTGCTACCTCCAGAATTTCAAAGAGTGTATTCCTGCCAACTCTGTAAAAATCTTTCTAAAATGTAAAATGTACATAGAGTTGCCCTTCTTTACCCTACCTTCTAAGATTTGTCGGTGGGTCAGCCGCTGTCAAAACTGATCTTCACCATTGTCGTCATCTACCAGTTTTTCCATTCTTGTTTCAAGAATTCGTGTCATTATTTTACAGTCACGGTTTATTAATCTGGCAGTTTGGTAACTTACACACTTGTCAGAATCTGCTTTCTTTAGAACTGTAATTATTACGTACCTCTTGAAGTTTGGCAGTATTTCGTCAGTTTCAGACCCTGGAGCGCCAAAGAAACTTGTATAGACACGCGTATTCAAATACAGACATATGTAAACAGGCAGAATACGGCGTTGTGGTCGGCAACATCTGGCCCAGTTGTTCGATCTGTTACTGCTGCTACAATGGCAGCTCATCAAGATTTAAGTGACTTTGAAAGTGGTGTTATAGCCGGCGCACGAGCGATGGGACACAGAATCTCCGAGGTAGCAATTAAATGGGGGTTTTCCCGTACGACCACTTCACGAGTGTTCCGTGAACATCAGGAATCCGGTAAAACATCAAATCTCCGACATCGCTGCGGAGGGAGAAAGATCCTGCAAGAACGGGACCAACGAAGACTGAATCGAATCGTTCAAACGTGACAGAAGTGCAACCCTTTCGCAAAATGCTGGGTCATCAACAAGTGTCAGCGTGCAAATCATTCAACGAAATATCATCGATATGGACTTTTGGAGTCGAAGGCCTTCTCGTGTAACCTTGATGACTGCACGACACAAAGCTTTACGCCTCGCCTGGGCCCGTGAACACCGACATTGGACTGTTGATGACTGGAAACATGTTGACTTATCGGACAAGTTTCGTTTCAAATTGTATGGAGCGAATGGACGTGTACGGGTATAGAGACAACGTCATGAAACCATGGAGCCTGTATATCAGCAGGGGACTGTTCAGGCCGACGGAGGCTCTGTAAAGGTGTGGGACGTGTACAGTTGGAGTGATATGGGACTCGTGATACGTCTAGATACGACTCTGACAGCTGACATGTACGTAAGCATCCTGTCTGATCACCTGTATCCATTCATGTCCATTGTACGTTCAGACGGACTTGGGCAATTCCAGCAGCATAATGCGACGCCTCACACGTCCACAATTGCGACAGAGTGGCTCCAGGAACACTCTCCCGAGTTTAACCACTTCCGGTGGCCACCAAACTCCCCAGACATGAACATTATTGAGTATATCTGGGATGCCTTGCAACGTACTTTTCAGAAAAGATCTCCTTCTCCTCGAACTCTTATGGATTTATGGATAGCCCTGCAGGATTCATGGTGTCAGTTCCCTCCAGCACTACTTTAGACATTAGTGGAGTCCATGCCACGTCGTGTTGTGGCACTTCTGCGTGCTTGCGGGGGCCCTACACGATATTAGGCACATGTTCCAGTTCCTTTGGCTCTTCAGTTTATATCTCGTACGCAAAATGAAAATTTTGTGTCGTGGCTGTCTCTCCTAAGGAGAGGAATCTGAAGGAATGCTGTCTACCGCAGTGACATTGTTCCGTCTTGGGTGTTTTAATGCCCTGCCAAATTCTTCTTGTAGTATCACATCCTTCATTTCATTTACTTCCTCCTCCCTTTCTGTAATAATGTCTTCGAATGCAGTTCTCTTGTGTACCTCTTCTACCTTTCAGCGTTTCCCCGTATTGTTGAGTACTGGCTTGACATTCGAGCTCTTGATATTCACATAACTGCTTTATTGTTCACCAATGATCTCTTTAAATTTCCTATAGGCGTTACCTATGTTCACCTTACTCATCTATTCATTTCTGCATAGCCAATTTGTTTTTTCTGCCATACTCGTTTTCTAGGCGTTTGTATTCGCTTTCGTCTACTCATTTGTTACATTTTTATGTTTTCTCCTCTCGTCAAGTAAATATGTATGTTATACAAGGAATTCTACCAGGTATTATCTTTTTACCTGTTTGAAGCTGCCGTCGCTACTTCGTCTCTCAAAGTTACCTATTCGTCTTATATTGCATTCCTTTCGTATTTTTCAAAAAATGGTCGCCCAATGCTCCCAATGAATCTGTAAACTACCTCTGATTCTTTTAGTTTATCCACGCCCCACCGTTATAATTTCCTACTACTGCACTTTATTTACTTTTAATCTGCAGTTCGTAACCAATATACTGCTGGCACAGTCCATATTCTCCCCTGGATATTTCTTACAAAAATCTGGTTTCAGAATTTCTGTATTACCATTTTACAGGGCATTAAGAGCGTAGATAGAGATACTGTGATCATTGGTACCTTAACATATATCCACATCAGTGTATTAGTAGTTGTTCCTCTGCACCTAACAGTCTTCCCTCAAATACATCACATAATTTACCACCTAATGTTTTTTTGCATGGTCGTAAGTGTGCTGGGAAGTAGACTACGCCTGTCAGTATAGAATGTTCGTTTAGCGTCGACACATCCACACTTCAGCAGCTGACTTGCTGTCCAGAGTAAAATAAATGTTAATGCTTGGCTTGCGCCGTTAGTTCGTGGAGGCACCAACCAACTTAAAAACATGTTGTGGGTAATAGCTGTAATTATTAATCTGCAAATGAAGTAAATACTGATGTAATGTTGTTCAGTACACTGTCCTCAGTCATCAACAGAAATATTTGCACTTATCCCCTTAACACCTTGTATTATCTATCTGAGACCTTCCAGCTTTTTCCACGTCCCATACATGTATAAAACCTTTTTACGTGATTCTTAAACGAAGTTTTCACGATTATTAAATTATGGAATGTGCAAAATTCTACCGTGTGGCTTTCTCTTTCATTCCTATCGTCCAGTCCACATTCTACCATTATTTTTTGTTATCTTTTTTTTCCAATACCGAATTCCAGCCACCTACCATAAATAAAATGTTGTCTCCATTAACTATCTGAATAATTTCTCATCAAACATTCTTTCAATATCTTTATCATCGCTAAGCTAGTTGGCATATAAACTCGTACTACTCGTTGGCTTTGAGTCTATCACAGCTGTGTTAATGTTTTCACTATGCTGTTCATAGTACCTTACCAAAAGTCCCAATGCCTCAGCCATGATTAGGCCTACTCCTGCATCACTTATTTGATTTTGTATTTATAACTCTATACGCACCTGACCAAAACTCCTGTTCTGCCGGCCGCCAACTTAATTAATTACTGCTATATCTAACTTCAACTTGTTCATTTCCTTTTTTTAATTCTCTAACCTGCACACCCGGTTACAGGACGTTGTATTCTAAACTCTGACCCATGTAACATAAGTTTTGCTTTTCCTGATGGCAACATCTTTCTGAGTAATCTCCATCCAGAATCCGAATGGGGGACTATTTTATCTCCAGTATAATTTACCCATGAGGACGCCATCATCATTTAGCTATACAGCAGTGTTGCACGCTCTCGGAAAAATCACTGCTGTCGTTTCTCCTTGGTTTTAGTCGATCACAGTACCAGCACACGAAGGCCATGTTGGTTAATGTTACAAGAACAGACTAGTCAGTCATGCAGACTGTTGACCCTGCAGTTACTGAAAAGACTGCTGCCCTCCTTAAAGAAACACGTGTCTGTCTGGCTTCTCGACTGATGTCCCTCCATTGTCGTTGGGCCTACAATACCGATACCTGTATCGTTAGTGCACGCAAGCGTCCGCCCCGATAGCTGAATGGTGCCGGCACGGTAACTCAGCGTGTTCGGTCAGAGGGTTAGCTGCCCTCTGAGAAAACCGAGTTAATGGATCAACGACGAACTGAAACGGGTGTCTTGCGACGTCCACCACGAGCAGATGCAACGAACGAAAACGAACAAAATGAGATTTAAAAAAAAAAAAAAAGGTCAGCGTGACGTACTGCCGTCCTAAGGGGCCCTGGTTCGATTCTCGGCGGGGTCGGGGATTTTCTCCGCTCAGGGACTGGATGTTGTGTTGTCTTCATCATCATTTCATCCCCATCTGGCGCGCAGGTCGCCCAATGTGGCGTCGAATGTAATAAGACCTGCACCAAAGTGGCTGGACCTGCCCCGTAAGGGGCCTTCCGGCCAATGACGCCAAACGCTCATTTCCATCTTCAGTGGACGCAAGCCACCCCCAACTGGGCAAGCTCTATTGTTCATGGGTGGGGGGATGTAGTACTCACAGAGTCATATTTACCAAAATATGAACTGTTTCATGGAACTCCAAATCTGGAGTTTCAATGAAGTGTTTAAAACACACGAGCATGGAACAGCTTAAGGCATAGGTCTGGCTGATTTGATCACTGTCGCTTTTGGTCTTGGTTCGCAGCAGTACAGATACACCGAAAATGATGGAGCGTGTCCATGTGTTGCCCTCGTCAAGTGAATATACTGTTCCATTGAACTGTGTGCTAATCACTTTAATGAAGCCTCAGTTTTGCACTTCGATGAAAATAAGTGAAGAATGTACGACAATACAGCTACTTACAGGGTGTTTCAAAAATGACCGGTATATTTGAAACGGCAATAAAAACTAAACGAGCAGCGATAGAAATACACCGTTTGTTGCAATATGCTTAGGACAACAGTACATTTTCAGGCAGACAAACTTTCGAAATTACAGTAGTTACAATTTTCAACAACAGATGGCGCTGAAAGTGATGTGAAAGATATAGAAGACAACGCAGTCTGTGGGTGCGCCATTCTGTACGTCGTCTTTCTGCTGTAAGCGTGTGCTGTTCACAATGTGCAAGTGTGCTGTAGACAACATGGTTTATTCCTTGGAACAGAGGATTTTTCTGGTGTTGGAATTCCACCGCCTAGAACACAGTGTTGTTGCAACAAGGCGAAGTTTTCAATAGAGGTTTAATGTAACCAAAGGACCGAAAAGCGATACAATAAAGGATCTGTTTGAAAAATTTCAACGGACTGGGAACGTGGCGGATGAACGTGCTGGAAAGGTAGGGCGACCGCGTACGGCAACCACAGAGGGCAACGCGCAGCTAGTGCAGCAGGTGATCCAACAGCGGCCTCGGGTTTCCGTTCGCCGTGTTGCAGCTGCGGTCCAAATGACGCCAACGTCCACGTATCGTCTCATGCGCCAGAGTTTACACCTCTATCCATACAAAATTCAAACGTGGCAACCCCTCAGCGCAGCTACCATTGCTGCACGAGACATTCGCTAACGATATAGTGCACAGGATTGATGATGGCGATATGCATGTGGGCAGCATTTGGTTTACTGACGAAGCTTATTTTTACCTGGATGGCTTCGTCAATAAACAGAACTGGCGCATATGGGGAACCGAAAAGCCCCATGTTGCAGTCCCATCGTCCCTGCATCCTCAAAAAGTACTGGTCTGGGCCGCCATTTCTTCCAAAGGAATCATTGGCCCATTTTTCAGATCCGAAACGATTACTGCATCACGCTATCTGGACATTCTTCGTGAATTTGTGGCGGTACAAACTGCCTTAGACGACACTGCGAACGCCTCGTGGTTTATGCAAGATGGTGCCCGGCCACATCGCACGGCCGACGTCTTTAATTTCCTGAATGAATATTTCGATGATCGTGTGATAGCTTTGGGCTATCCGAAACATACAGGAGGCGGCTTGGATTGGCCTCCCTATTCGCCAGACATGAACCCCTGTGACGTCTTTCTGTGGGGACACTCGAAAGACCAGGTGTACCGCCAGAATCCAGAAACAATTGAACAGCTGAAGCAGTACATCTCATCTGCATGTGAAGCCATTCCGCCAGACACGTTGTCAAAGGTTTCGGGTAATTTCATTCAGAGACTACGCCATATTATTGCTACGCATGGTGGATATGTGGAAAATATCGTACTATAGAGTTTTCCAGACCGCAGCGCCATCTGTTGTTGAAAATTGTAACTACTGTAATTTCGAAAGTTTGTCTGCCTGAAAATGTACTGTTGTCTCAAGCATATTGCAACAAACGGTGTATTTCTATCGCTGCTCGTTTAGTTTTTATTGCCGTTTCAAATATACCGGTCATTTTGGAAACACCCTGTATATAGGGTCTGTAGGTACTGCCTGTGTTAACATGTTTAGCTTTTCCTCCGATAGTTCCTCATTATTACTCTTTGAATCTGTCGGCCAAATGCGTCTATTACAGAGCGCCGTGTCTTGAGTGACTTTTACTTCAGTAGTACCGAGCGAGGTGGCGCAGTGGTTAGACACTGGACTCGCATTCGGAAGGACGACGGTTCAATCCCGCGTCCGGCCATCCTGATTTGGGTTTTCCGTGATTTCCCTAAATCAATCCAGGCAAATGCCGGGATGGTTCCTCTGAAAGGGCACGGCCGACTTCCTTCCCTAATCCGATGAGACCGATGACCACGCTGTCTGGTCTCCTTCCCCAAACCAACCAACCAACTTCAGTATGCGGTTAAAGGCGCTGCAGTCTGGAACCGCAAGACCGCTACGGTCGCAGGTTCGAATCCTGCCTCGGGCATGGATGTTTGTAATGTCCTTAGGTTAGTTAGGTTTAACTAGTTCTAAGTTCTAGGGGACTAATGACCTCAGAAGTTGAGTCCCATAGTGCTCAGAGCCATTTCATTTCAACTTCAGTAGTACTTACGTAAGTTAACGTAGACGGTTACACCGTCAGTGAGAGAGCACTTCGATTTCCTGCTGCTAATAAGGCGAGTACACCGTTCGCTTGTTACACATTTTTGCGAGCTTCAAACAGGTACAACTTATTTTCAGTTATCTGGGTAGTTACTATTTTTGTAATTTCTTGCGTGTTGGAGTGCCTACTAGACACAACCGTTTATTTTAATAACATTGTAGTGTACAGTATCGCCGTTGCTATCGACCCTCGTATCGTACAGGCTTTTGTTTGTTTGGTTAGAACAGCTCAGTGTCGGTTAGACCGTCAGTGAGAGAGCACTTCGATTTCCTGCTGCTAATAAGGCGAGTACACCGTTCGCTTGTAGGGTAAACATAGTCATGTGTAGGGACTGTGGTTGTTGTGAGCGGACGCAAGGAGAATTGGCCACTCTTCGCGGGCAGGTGGAGGCTTTGTCTGTTAGGCTCATCGAGCTCGAGGCGCAGGCGTCGGCTCGTAGTGGCGTTGGGGCAACTGTGGTGAGACCTATGCCTACTTCGGTGGCCTTGGAATCGCATGGAACCCCTGATGTCGCTGCGTCTTCCGGCAGTGAGCATCTTACCGGTCAGCCATCACTCCAGGGTGAATGGCGGACAGTGGTGGGCTCGCGCGTGCCTGGCCGAAAGGCGAAGGTGGGATCTGGCCGCGTGGCAGCTGCCTTACCCCTTTCCAACAGGTACGGGGTGCTTCCTAGTGGTGATGACATCGTTTCCGAGCCACCACAGGATGCCTGGCCTGTTGGGCCAGTGGCCGATTCTCCGGCAAGGTCCCGACAGTCACAGAGGGCGGGCCTATTAGTTATAGGGAGCTCCAACGTTAGGCGGGTTATGGAGCCCCTTAGGAAAATAGCGGGTAGGTCGGGGAAGAATGCCAGTGTGCACTCGGTGTGCTTGCCGGGGGGTCTCGTCCGTAATGTGGAGGAGGCCCTTCCGGCAGCTATTGAACGCACTGGGTGTGGCCGGCTGCAGATAGTAGCACATGTCGGAACGAATGACGCCTGCCACTTGGGTTCTGAGGCCATCCTTGGTTCCTTCCGGCGGCTGGCTGATTTGGTGAAGACAACCAGCATCGCACGCGGAGTGCAAGCTGAGCTTAATATCTGCAGCATAGTGCCCAGAGTCGATCGCGGTCCTCTGGTTTGGAGCCGTGTGGAGGGTCTAAACCAGAGGCTCAGACGACTCTGCGACTATAATGGTTGCAAATTCATCGACCTCCGTTATTGGGTGAACTGTAGGGTCCCCCTAGACAGGTCAGGCGTGCACTACACACCGGAAGCAGCTACTAGGGTAGCAGAGTACGTGTGGCGCGCACACGGGGGTTTTTTAGGTTAGAGGGACCCCCCCTTGGGCGAAACGATAAAATACCTGACGGCTTACCAGAGAGGACATTATCATCGTTGATAAAGAACGTCCGTCCTCAGAGACCAAAAACAGGAAAAGTCAACGTAATATTGGTAAACTGCAGGAGTATCCAGGGCAAGGTTCCTGAATTAGTATCTCTTATTGAAGGAAATAGTGCGCATATAGTATTAGGAACGGAAAGTTGGTTAAAACCGGAAGTGAACAGTAACAAAATCCTAGACACAGAATGGAATATATACCGCAAGGATAGGATAAACGCCAATGGTGGAGGAGTATTTATAGCAGTAAAGAATTCAATAATATCCAGTGAAGTTATTAGCGAATGCGAATGTGAAATAATCTGGGTTAAGTTAAGTATCAAAGGTGGGTCAGATATGATAGTCGGATGCTTCTATAGACCACCTGCATCAGCAACCGTAGTAGTTGAGCGCCTCAGAGAGAACCTGCAGAACGTCGTGAAGAAGTTTCGTGATCATACTATTGTAATAGGGGGAGACTTCAATCTACCAGGTATAGAATGGGATAGTCACACAATCAGAACTGGAGCCAGGGACAGAGACTCTTGTGACATTATCCTGACTGCCTTGTCCGAGAATTACTTCGAGCAGATAGTTAGAGAACCAACTCGTGAAGCTAACGTTTTAGACCTCATAGAAACAAATAGACCGGAACTTTTCGACTCCGTGAATGTAGAAGAGGGTATCAGTGATCATAAGTCAGTGGTTGCATCAATGACTACAAGTGTAATAAGAAATGCCAAGAAAGGAAGGAAAATATATTTGCTTAACAAGAGTGATAGGGCACAAATCGCAGAATATCTGAGTGACCACCATCAAACGTTCATTTCTGAGGAAGAGGATGTGGAACAAAAATGGAAAAAATTCAGAAACATCGTCCAGTACGCCTTAGATAAGTTCGTACCGACTAAGGTCCAAAGCGAGGGGAAAGATCCACCGTGGTATAACAATCATGTACGAAAGGTACTACGGAAACAAAGAAAGCTTCATCATAGGTTTAAGAGTAGTCGAATCATAGCTGATAAGGAAAAGCTGAACGAAGCGAAAAAGAGCGTAAAGAGAGCAATGAGAGAAGCATTCAACGAATTCGAACATAAAACATTGGCAAACAATCTAAACAAGAACCCTAAAAAGTTTTGGTCATATGTAAAATCGGTAAGCGGATCTAAATCCCCTATTCAGTCACTCGTTGACCACGATGGCACCGAAACAGAGGACGACCGAAGAAAGGCAGAAATACTGAATTCAGTGTTCCGAAACTGTTTCACTGCGGAAAATCGTAACACGGTCCCTGACTTCAGCCGTCGCACGGACGCCAAAATGGAAAATATTGAAATAAACGATATCGGAATTGAAAAACAACTGCTATCACTTAGTAGCGGAAAAGCATCCGGACCAGACGAGATACCCTTAAGATTCTACAGTGATTATGCTAAAGAACTTGCCCCCTTTCTATCAGCAATTTATCGTAGATCGCTGGAAGAACGTAAAGTACCTAGCGACTGGAAGAAAGCGCAGGTCGTTCCCATTTCCAAGAAGGGTCATAAATCAGATGCGAATAATTATAGGCCTATTTCGCTTACGTCAATCTGTTGTAGAATAATGGAACATGTTTTGTGTTCTCGTATTATGACGTTCTTAGATAATACAAATCTCCTTCATCATAACCAACATGGATTCCGCAAGCAGAGATCATGTGAAACTCAGCTCGCCCTATTTGTCCAAGAAATTCACAGTGCCGTAGACACTGGCGAGCAGATTGATGCCGTATTCCTGGACTTCAGGAAGGCATTTGATACGGTTCCGCACTTACGTTTAGTGAAAAAAATACGAGCTTACGGAATATCGGACCAGGTTTGTGATTGGATTCAGGATTTCCTAGAAGAAAGAACACAACATGTCATTCTTAACGGTTCAAAATCTGCAGATGTAGAGGTAATTTCGGGAGTACCGCAGGGAAGCGTGATAGGACCTTTATTGTTTACAATATACATAAATGACTTAGTTGACAACATCGGTAGCTCCGTGAGGCTATTTGCAGATGACACGGTTGTCTACAAGAAAGTAGCAACATCAGAAGACTCGTACGTACTGCAGGAGGACCTGCAGAGGATTAATGCATGGTGCGACAGCTGGCAGCTTTCCCTAAACGTAGATAAATGTAATATAATGCGCATACATAGGGGCAGAAATCCATTCCAGTACGATTATGCCATAGGTGGTAAATCATTGGAAGCGGTAACGACCGTAAAATACTTAGGAGTTACTATCCGGAGCGATCTGAAGTGGAATGATCACATAAAACAAATAGTGGGAAAAGCAGGCGCCAGGTTGAGATTCATAGGAAGAATTCTAAGAAAATGTGACTCATCGACGAAAGAAGTAGCTTACAAAACGCTTGTTCGTCCGATTCTTGAGTATTGCTCATCAGTATGGGACCCTTACCAGGTTGGATTAATAGAAGAGATAGACATGATCCAGCGAAAAGCAGCGCGATTCGTCATGGGGACATTTAGTCAGCGCGAGAGCGTTACGGAGATGCTGAACAAGCTCCAGTGGCGGACACTTCAAGAAAGGCGTTACGCAATACGGAGAGGTTTATTATCGAAATTACGAGAGAGCACATTCCGGGAAGAGATGGGCAACATATTACTACCGCCCACATATATCTCGCGTAATGATCACAACGAAAAGATCCGAGAAATTAGAGCAAATACGGAGACTTACAAGCAGTCGTTCTTCCCACGCACAATTCGTGAATGGAATAGGGAAGGGGGGATCAGATAGTGGTACAATAAGTACCCTCCGCCACACACCGTAAGGTGGCTCGCGGAGTATAGATGTAGATGTAGATGTAGAACATAAATTGTACATATATGTTAAGTTTTACAGATAAATGAACTCGTTGGGCAGTAGATCAAACTCAGCTCAATATTTTAAAATAATTTTTATTCGAGTCTAACTATTCGAGATGGGGCATTTCCTTTGTGAGACCGAACGTAAGTACTTGATTTACAGATGTGTATTCTAGCACTGTAACTGGCGCCCATATCATAGTTAGATATCAGGAATACTGTTGCAGACATCAAGAATCTGGTTTATTCAGTGTCAAAATTAGTCAGCTAGAACTTTTAGAGACTACATTGGTTTCATTGTTCAAGAGTGTGGGATTAAAGGATACCATCGAGTTCTGCATTACTACCGTTGCTTTACAAACTTCAAGGTCTATGTTCCATATCTGGTTCGACATAGGGCTTTAATCTGCCAGAAAGTTTCGAAATAGTGCAAACTCTACTGCGGAGCTATGGATTCATTGTGTAATGTAGTCTATTGAAGGTACTTCCACCAGCGACAGCGATTAATAATAAAGCATTTATCTAGGTATCTATTCGCCATCCATTGCAGAGTCTATTTTTGATGGCAGTAAGAGCCCTCGTTCACGTTCCACTTGCAAGGAACGATGGGCGCTTTCGTAACACACTTAACGCCGAGAGCCGGCATGTTGCTACCAAATTGTGGACTCGCTTTCAGATCGACATCCTCTCTAGTTGCTCTTGTTAAACATACATGTGAGACGGAATGAGACAACTGCGTTCTCAGAATGAACAGGCTGTGGCGAGGATTGCGACGAATAACGAGATGCTATGAAACTATGAATTCATTTCCACCGAACAAGACTTCTGTTCCCCCTGTTCCTACTGTAACATGCAGAAACAACCAGATGCCACGGAAATTTAATATAGAAACTATCTACAAATGAACACAGGTTCATGAAATCCATAGCAGGCAGCGGGATTTTATTACATCCCTTGGGATCACAATACGCTCTGTAAACAGCGGGGCCTTGGCTGGTGAAGGATAGTACACAGATGAACATAAAGAGAGACCATCTGAAATTGCCGAGTATACATGATGACCTCGTCCTGCGTTTAAGTAATTAGCATGTTGCGCTGTTTAAGACATTCCCCACGTAATAACTGTTTCAATGATTAACAGGCGTCGCGTCGGATAATGTTGTGGAAGCTGCACAGTATTTTGACGAGACAGTTGTCGTCATCTTCTGCAGCACCTGAAGATGACGAACATAGACAACCCACTCAAATGCTTGCAGTTTTCGAAGTCATGTAATTGCAAAGCGGGCTGGATGCTCCTTAGGTAAACAACACTACTGACCATTAAAATTGCTACAGCAAGAAGAAATGCAGATGATAAACGGGTATTCATCGGACAGATATATTATACTAGAACTGACATGTGATTACATTTTCACACAATTTGGGTGCTTAGATCCTGAGAAATCAGTACCCTGAACAACCATCTCTGGCCGTAATAACGGCCATGATACGCCTGGGCATTGAGTCAAACAGAACTTGGATTCCGTGTACAGGTACAGCTGCCAAAACATGGTTTAAATGGCTCTGAGCACTATGGGACTTAACATCTGAGGTCATCAGTCCCCTAGAACTTAGAACTACTTAAACCTAACTAACCTAAGGACATCACACACATCCATGCCCGAGGCAGGATTCGAACCGGCAACCGTAGCGGTCGCGCGGTTCCAGACTGAAGAGCCTAGAACCGCTTGGCCACTCCGGCCGGCGTACAGCTGGCCATGCAGCTCCAACACGATACCACAGTTCAACAAGAGTAGTGACTGGCGTATTGTGACGAGCCAGTTGCTCGGCCATCATTGACCAGACATTTTCAATTGGTGAGAGATCTGGAGAATGTGCTGGCCAGGGAAGCAGTCGAACATTTTCTGTATCCAGAAAGGCCCGTACAGGACCTGCAACATGCGGTCATGCGTTATCCTGCTGAAATGTAGGGTTTCGCAGGGATCGAATGTAGGGTAGAGCCACGGGTAGTAACACATCTGATATGTAACGTCCACTGTTCAAAGTGCCGTCAATGCGAATAAGAGGTGACCGAGACGTGTAACCAATGGCACCCCGTACCATCACGCCGGGTGATACGCCAGTATGGCGATGACGAATACACGCTTCCAATGTGCGTTCACCGAGATGTCACCAAACACGGATAAGACCATCATGATGCTGTAAACAGAACCTGGATTCATCCGAAAAAATGACGTTTTGCCATTCGTGCACCCAGGTTCGTCGTTGAGTACACCATCGCAGGCGCTCCTGTCTGTGATGCAGCGTCAAGTGTAACCGCAGCCATGATCTCCGAGCTGACAGTCCATGCTGCTGCAAACGTCGTCGACCAACACGAACAGCAATGCCGCAATACGATAAACCGCAATCGCGATAGACTACAATCCGACCTTTATCAAAGTTGGAAACGTGATGGTACGAATTTCTCCTCCTTACACGAGGCATCACAACAACGTTTCACCAGGCAACGCCGGTCAACAGCTGTTTGTGTATGAGGAATCGGTTGGGAACTTCCCTCATGTCAGCTCGTTGTAGGTGTCGCCAGCGGCGCCAACCTTGTGCGAATGCTCTGAAAAGCTAATCATTTACATACCACAGAATCTTCTTCCTGTCGGGTAAATTTCGCGTCTGTAGCACGTCATCTTCGTGGTGTAGCAATTTTAATGGCCAGTAGTGTATTCTCGTGGTATTCTAAATGAAGTCCCATGATTCTTGACAGAGCGTAGGGGAACGATGCGGGAGACCCGCACCGCCGTACTATGAAAGGTCCTAGTGGAGGCGGTTTGCCGTTGCCTTCCTCCGGCTGTAATGGGGATGAGTGATGATGATGAAGACGACACAACACCCTGTCAGCTCGGGATAGGTGAATATCCCTGACCCCACCGGGAATATTTCGACGAGACAGCTGCTAGTCATCTTCAGGTGCACCAGAAGATGACGAGCAGCTGTCTGGTCGAAATACTGTGCAGCTTCCACAACATTATCCGAAGCGACGTCCGTGAACCACTGAAGCAATAAGCATGTTCTGGATAAATGACTGTTACTAAACTGGTTTACATCGAGAGGGCTGTTGATACCAGAAACGTACCTACAGTTTTAACAGGAAGGAAGAACACCTAAAAATAAACTGTGCATGGTTGCTGGCGTTACGTCAGAGCTGCTCTGCGTCACAGAAAGTGAACGCAAGCACTGTGAAGACAAACTCTCTTCTCCTGCCACGCTCTATGGCGGTACCCATTCTGCACTGTATGTGGCTACCAAACACGACCGTTGTTCGATCTTGTACCCTCTTGGTACAAGGCACAATGTACCCTCAAATTAAATGTCACAACGTTATACTCACGTCCAAATTGTCTGTATTGTGGCACTGTAACGGTACAAAACACATGTCTCACTCTGTGGCACTGCTGATCCACCTCGCAGGTTAAAGTGCACCTGGCGTCGACTGTGGTTCGATCTTTGTACCCACATGATGCAAGCCGTAATGGACCCTCAAATAATTTTACTTCCACGTCTAAATCGTCTTACTTGGGCAAAGACCAATACACCACCTCTCAGAGAATAATGGTCAGAGCAGTGATTGGACCTGCGTCTGTGGCACTGGGATCTGCATGGTTCTTACTAGAAGACCATAGCCCACAAACTGTCCCATCCTTGTCAGACCAGACCTGTAAGTCTATAAATGCTCAAATAAAGGAATTATGTTCTTTTCTTATTTCAAACTAGTAATACCGAGATGTCCGCAGCTCCTGGTCTCGCGGTAGCGTTCTCCCTTCCCGAGCACGGGGTTCCGGGTTCGATTCCCGGCGGGTCAGGGATTTTCACCTGCCCCGAGATGACAGTGTTGTTGTGTCGTCTTCATCATCATCATTCATCCCCATTACGGTCGGAGGAAGGCAACAGGAAACCACCTCCACTAGGATCTTGCATAGTACGCCGCCGCATCATTCCCCTACGCTCTGTCAAGAACCATGGCCTTTAACATCAACCTTGCTGTGTTGCTATTGCAAACGGCTGAAAGCAGGGGAAACTACAGCCGTAATTTTTCCCGAGGGCATGCAAATTTACTGTATGGTTAAATGATGACGGTGTTCTCTTGGGTACAATATTCCGGAGGTAAGATACTCCGCCATTCGGATCTCCGGGCGGGGACTACTCAAGAGGATGTCCTCACCAGGAGAAACAAACCTGTCGTTCCACGGATCGGGCATGGAACGTTAGATCCCTTAATAGGACAAGTGGGTTAGAAAATTTAAAAATGGAAATGGATAAGATGAAGTTAGATACCGTGAGGATTAGCAAATTTCGGTGGCAGGAGGAACAGGACTTTTGGTAAGGTGAATACAGGGTTATAAATACAAAATCAAGTAGGGGTAATGCAGAAGTGGGTTTAATAGTGAATAAAAAATAGTAATGCGGTTAAGGTACTATGAACAGCATAGTGAACACATTATCGCAGCCAAATACATACTAAGCCCACGCCTACCAAAGTAGTATAAGTTTAAATGCCATCTACCTCTGTAGATGATGAAGATATTCAACAAAGGCATGATGAGATAAAAGAAATTATTCCGATGGTTAAAGGAGACGAAAATTTAATTGCGATGGGCTACTGGTACCCAACAGTAGGAAAAGAACGAGAAGGAAAAATAGCAGGTGAATATGGACTCGGGGAAAGGAATGATACAGGAGTCTCCTGGTACAATTTTGCACAGAGCATAATTTAATGATCGCTAACACTTCGTTTAAGAATCATAAAAGATGTTTGTATACGTGGTAGAGATTTGGCTCAAATGGCTCTGAAAACTATGGGACTTAACTTCTGACGTCATCAGTCCCCTAGAACTTAGAACTACTTAAAACTAACTAACCTAAGAACATCACACACATCCATGCCCGAGGCAGGGTTCGAACCTGCGACCGTAGTGGTCGCGCGGTTCCAGACTGCAGCGCCTAGAACCGCTCGGCCATCCCGGCCGGCTGGTAGAGATTTGGAGACAGCAGAAGGTTTCAGATTGATTATATAATGGTAAGACAGAGATGCAGGAACCAGATTTTAAATTGTAAGACATTTCCAGGGTAGATGTGGACTCTGACTACAGTTTATTGGTTATGAACTGTAGATTGAAACTGAAGAATAGGAAAAAGGTACGAATTTACGAACATGGACCTCGATAAGTGTAAAGAACTACAGGCTTCTGAGAGTTCGAGAAGAAGCATTAGGCAACGGTTGTCGAGAACAGAGCAAAGGAATACGGCAGAAGACAAATGGGTAGCTTTAAGAAATGAAATACTGAACGCAGCAGAGGATCAAATAGGTAAAAACGCAAAGTCTACTATAAATCTTTGGATAACACAAGAGATACTGAAATTAACTGATGAAAGGAGAGAATATAAGAAGGCGACAAATGAAGCAGATGAAAGGAAATACAAACGCTCAAAAAACGAAACTGACAGGAAGTGCAGTATGGCTAAGCATGAATGGGTAGAGAACAAATGTAAGGATTTAGAAGTACATTTAACTATGGGAGGTTAGATACCGCTACAGGAAAATTAAAGAGGCCTTTGGAAAAAAGAGAAGCAGCTGTACGAATATCAGGAGCTCAGATGGAAAACCAGTACTAAGCAAAGAAGGGAAAGTTGAAACGTGGAGTGAGTATATACAGTGTCTATACAAGGGAAATAACCTTGAAGGCAATATTATAGAAAGGGAAGTGGACGTAGTTCAAGATGAGGATATGATATTGCGAGAAGAAGTTGATAGGGATTCTTCTAATCCATATGTGGCACACAGCAAACCAGTGCTTAACAGTATTGGTTAAAAACAGTCTTGGTTGCAATTTTATTTTTTTTATTTTTCAACGACGTGTTTTGTTACTCGCTCCTGTGAACGGGAACGTGTTATGCAGATCTTGGTGCCTCTCGCGTCCATCTAGAAAAGATAACCTGAAGATGCCTAAATAAGACGAAACGCGTCGTTCAAAAATAAAAAAACTAAAATTGCAACCAAGATTGTTTTTAACCAGTACAATAAAGTTGATAGGGTTCTGAAAGATCTAACATCGCTCTGGCAGTAGACGATATTCCGTCAGAACTACTGATAGTCTTGGGAGAGCCACCCATGACAAAACTCTTCAATATGGTGTGCAAGATGTATGAGACAGACGAAATACTCTTAGACTTCAAGAAGAATGTAATAATTCCAATTCCAAAGAAAGCAGTTGCTGACATATGAAAATTACCGAACTATTCGTTTAATACGTTATAGTCGCTAAATGCTAACGCGAATTCTTTACAGAAAGAGAATGGAAAAACTGGTAGAAGCCGACCTCGGGATACTCAGTTTAGGAAAGGGCGTGAAAAATACTGTAAAATGGTATTCTCCCCAGGGGTGTAACTCAATTAGGAAAGCTTGTTCAGGAATTCTAAAAACTGCTGTTCCCTGTTTTCGGTCCCATTTCAAATTAATTTATAGCTCTGCAATTCAGAACCCAGTTGACATATTTCAGTAAAATTTCATATTTTTCTAAGTTATATCAACAGTAAACCTATGCCAAATTTCAAGGAACTCTGAGAGGGTGAATTAGAAAAGGGTCTTTTGCTGTGTTCATTTGACACGAATTTACCCAGGACCATTTCCTGCCGCCCACAGAGGCGTAAAATGTATCACTACATTGCATGACATTTTTACCAAATTTTTAAAACTATGTGCTGCTAAGTCAACTACAGCTGCTGTAATTATCAAAAGAATCTCAAGTAACTACATATTGACAATAGAAAAACCCAAGATGCTGTACCGCTGGGCCTTTCGAGGCACGTTAGGACAGAGAGAGAGAGAGAGAGAGAGAGAGAGAGAGAATGAGAATTAACCTGCACTGTTTCAGAAACGAAGTTCGACACTCAGTTAGCCATACAGCATAAAGTGACTTACCGAGCACGTTATGCACTCGACTTTTCAAAATTACGTTAACCCATGTGTATAACTTTGCGTTTCTCTCTAACAACGGTCTGGAGTAAAAGCAGATCACAACAACAATCAACAAGCACTGCTCGGATAACTTCAGTTAATGTTATTGAGGCTCTGATGGCAGATTTAATGTAGGCTGGTGTATCTGTGTATCTTCTCTCACATAGGCAGTACAGATGCACATAGCAATAGTTATTTTAGAAAAAAAACCTTCCTTCCAAAAGCGGAAGCGAATTGTAGTTTGGAGCATCTAGGTAACACGCGGATGGTATTTGCTTGGTCCACATAGGATGAATATCCACATACAGTAATCCCAGTCATTGTCTTTGTTGAATGCAGTTTCTTTGAATTAACTCAACAGTATTTCGAATCGAACATGCCGTCTTTCTTTCATATAGGTTATATGGGTATAATACAAACATAGTAGTGTCATAGTACTTCCAACAATAATAAACCACAGGATCATCTATTTGATGTAGCTATTAAACATGTCAGCCACAACCAATCATATAAGGGGATTTTATCAATAGTTCCGTTTTGCAAACCACTTCTTTTGTTGGTGGATCGCGTTCCATTAAGATTGCTGCAAATGAATCTGAGCCTGACATACGTTGTTGCTTTATACGTCCTCTCTATGCCGCGCAAGATGCCTACTCCCAGATATTTTAAAACAATTAAAGTTTCCGACGTAGTGAAATTATACAGCACTGGATTTCTATATCTATTTTTGTGCGAATGTTAAATTTATTTACGTTCGGGGAAACTGCTAATCACCCATCCTCCACAGGTATTCCTGCAATTCGCTACTGCATCCTTATAGACAACTGTAAACATCCTACGTGTACATCGAAACAAATGCCCCGCAAGCTGATGTACAGTGTATGGCGGAGGATACACTGTAGCAGTATTATCGCCATTCTTTTCTATCCAACTCTAACATACTGATCTAGGAAAAGAAATGATTGTCTATATGCCTCGGTACATACCCTAATCTCTTTTTACGTATTTTTATAATCACTAAGTCAAATAAAGAAAGGTGATGGAGTCTTAGCTGAATGTTCTTTAAATTTACCCAACTGCATTTCGTGAGAAACAGACCACCTTTCTTCGAAAAGGGTATGCCAACATTTTATGTCCAGGCAGTGTCATAGTGCTTCCGACACTGACTAATCCACTGGATCATTTACATTAATGTGGCTGCTTCGCCACATTTGGGGTTTGAAACTTCCTGGCGGATTAAAACTGTGTGCCGGACCGAGACTCGAACTCGGGACCTTTGCCTTTCGCGGGGAAGTGCTCTACCAAGCACGACTCACGCCCCGTCCTCACAGCTTTACTTCTGCCAGCATCTCGTCTCTGTGAGAACGGGGCGTGAGTCGTACTTCCGTAGCTCACTTGGTACAGCCGGCACGGTAGCTCAGCGTGTTCGGTCAGAGCGTTAGCAGCCCTCAGTAATAAAAAACTGAGTTAATCGATCAACAACGAACTTAAACGGATGTCTTACGACGTCAGCACCGAGCATATGCAACGAACGAAAGCGAACAAAATGAGATTTAATAATAATAAAAAAGCCACTTGAACTTTTTTTTTTTAAAAAAAAAAAAGTTGGTAGAGCACTTGCACGCGAAAGGCAAAGGTCCCGAGTTCGAGTCTCGGTCCGGCTTACAGTTTTAATCTGCCAGGAAGTTTCATATCAGTGCATACTCCGCTGCAGAGTGAAAATCTCATTCTGGATTTGGGGTTTGCTGGAAATGCATGTGACATATCAACTGAGCAGCATGATAAACTGATATATTTATGCTTCCATATGAGCTATCAAGTTCTTTCCACTAGCTATCGAGAAAATATTTTTGCTGGGGTCCTCAGCAGCATCTTTTGGCAACTCTTACTGCACCTGCTAACATCTCCACAGTCTGACAGTGCAGTTTTGCAAAAAGTGGGCAGCAGTTTTAACTTGTTTTAATAATCAGTTTCTTTTTGCGTTTTTCTCAAGTGGGCTGTTCAACTAGAACAATTGTCCCACCCCTCCCCATCTCACAGAGGCTTTGGACCTTGAGTTAAGACACCCACTCCAAGCAAGAGAATCCGAGCAAAGTGCCCCTCCAGTAACTGGACTTGCCTGGCTGTAGGGCATGGATCCTTGACTATCGGGATGTCAAGTTTCAAAACGTGGTATTGTCCAAAACCACCATGGACTAACGCCAGTTGATTTTCCACATAATTACTCTCGAAACCATTTTGACAGGCATCACTAATTGTTATTTAAAGACTACCCCAAAGCGCCTTCGCGAAAAAAAAATTACATATTACTTTTCCTTTGCCTACAAGGTTAGACCATACACGGTCAGATATGAATTCAGTAATATTGAGCTGTTCATAACATTGAGCTATTATCTAACAAAAGTAATAAAAAACATGTTTTCGTTTAATTGTGTTAATAAACACACTACAAACCCAAATAAAATATTGCGTGATGAAGGATGAAATTTGTCTCCTAGCGTGTTTGCAAAACTTTCCAGCTATGGAGACATTGAATTTAAGTAAACCGGTTGTGCACAGCTGATCCAGAGAATCAGGTAGGTTTCATAAAGTTGTATGAATCATTTAATTTACTTTTCTCGTTTGTAGTGCTCGAAAGGTTTTGATTTCAGCTGTAAATATCTCGTCATATGTGAGAGGTTTTAGCGAAGGAATTATGGAAAGAGAAGATTTGATATCTTCGTCCAAATCTTCCTTCAAGGCATACAACAAATGTGCTCAAAGGTGCACATTCCGAAATTTATTTGTTGGTTGTTTGTTCTCAATAACAGAGGATTCTTGCTCGATTATGTATTATCAGTGTATTAGTGTTACAAGGCCAGATCAGTCAATCATCCAGACTGTTGCCCCTGCAACTACTGAAAAGGCTGCTGCCCCTCTTCAGGAACCACACGTTTGTCTGGCCTCTCAACAGATATCCCTCCGTTGTGGTTGCACCTACGGTATGGCCATCTGTATCGCTGAGGCACGCAAGCCTCCCCACCAACGGCAAGGTCCATGGTTCATGGGGGGGTTTCATATTATATTTTTCATATTATAACAAATATAAATCCTCAGATGTTTAAGAACTTAATCCAGAGTCACTCAGTTCAGTAATTAAAAAATTTCCTTGACATCATATTTAAAGAATTTGAAAACATTTAAGAAAATGTAAATTTAAAAGTAAGTAGCACAAAACCAGAAGCATCTGTTCACAGTCCTTAAAAGACAATCACATGAACCTTTAATGCAAATGTTAAATAACCACCATCAAAATATAAAAAAACTTTTTAAATTACAAAAATAGTTTCACTAAAACAGCAATGCTATCAAGTTGCAATAATTTTAAATGATTAAATCACCACACAGCAAAAAACAAATACTATGATTTACAGATTCCCAGGCATTAACATGGGTGTTGAAATTTCATTCATCTAGAAAATGTTACCAGCTTGAACTCAGGCAGGTATCAACGACTTGCTTGGTTCCCCTCAGACTCTAAAACACACGCAAGATGCACATTAAAATTATGTAACAGATACTGATTACAAATTTGCCAATGCCATGAATTGTAGACGTTTTTCTTTTTCATACTGAAGTCTAATAACCTATTAATTCATAAATGTGGTAATACAAAAACCAAAGTTCTAACAGCACACAATTAATTGTGAAATGGCTTTGTCGCAAATTAATTTATTGACGCATTTGGATACAACATCATCAGACATAGCTTTATTAAGAACAAAGAAATATCATACAAAAGACGGCTGAGGAAAAATATATGCAACAGTGGACAACAGTCTCCATCAATACTTACAATGAAGTACAAAAACAAACCATGCCAAAGTGGGTGCATAAGGTACCGAAACTATAGCTCTCATACATGTGGAGCTAGGTGCCAAACCGTCCATACGTCGAGAAACGTAGTGGTAAGGAAAACAATTGCTGTCAACAGATAGTGTTAGTAAACATACAAACAATGGTTGGCTGTCTAAGAATAGAACCAATGGGAAACCTACAATGAATATATCAATCTCATCCTATATTGTCTTAAAGTCACAGAGGAAACCATGCATATATAGTGTATTAAAAGGCTGAATTACATGCTGTATAGATAGAAAGTAAATATAAAGAATATACGGACTTCATGCAGAATGTTAGCTGTAAAAATTCCAAAACGTAGAGGAATAGTAAAAGAAACGAAAATCAAAACAAACTGGAATAAATAAATGTAGAAACATTATGACATGGCTATAAATGGTTACAATACAGTCATAGAATATGACATGGTTACATAAACGTTTACAATGTAGGCACTGGTAACATAAGATAGGTTTTTACTTTTTTATTTATTTTTGTTGAACCCACGGATGTAACGCAACGAAAAGAAAATCAATATGTACACATCATAACAGATCATGTGGTGTATCATATATTAAAAAGCAAAATGACTGATAAATTTATAATACACCTTACTAAAGGCTTACAAACAAACTGTGATAGAAAGATAAACATGAAGCTATTCTGGACCAATGTACAAGGTGTATTGTGTATCAAGACTAAGTATAGTCAGTCAAAATCATTCTGCCATAAAATGACATGCACACCATGTCATCCACAAAATCAGGGAGAACATAAATAAATTTAACATCGATTGTATCCTTTATTATTTTTAATTTCAAACTATACAATACATAGCTCTCATTTTCAAAATATTATATCAGCGTAGTTTCCCCCACGGCTTCCAGACTTATATAGTAGGCTACGTGATCGATATATTCATGTATGCTTCCTATTGGGTACATTTTTTGGTGTCCAACTACTATCTGCATGGCTACTAACACAACTGTTGCTGGCAGTTGTTTTTGTTATCACTATGTTCCTCAGTGAATGGTCATTGAGCAGCTGGTTCCACATATACGAGAGCAATATTTTCAGTACCTTATGTGCCCAATTTGGTGCCATTTGTTTTTATATTTCATTGTAAGTACTGATGGACACTATTGTCCACTTTTTCATATATATTTCCTGAAACATCTTTTACATTGTATTTCTTTGTTCTTACTTCAGCTGTGTCTGATGATGATGATGATAATAATGTGTCGAAACATGTCAATAAATTAATATGCGATCTAAACCTTCTAGAATTCATTGTGTGCCAACTCTGAATGGTCACCTGCCTCGTAGATGGAAGCATTACTTTCTGAAATGAAGAAAAGTGAGTTCTAATAGAGATGTCGTGGGCATAAATATTATGCAATAGTATGCTGCCATTTTTCGCCTTGCACTTTTGCCTGATATATTTACGCAGTATTACTTTACAATTAATAGTGATTATGTGAGGGCCCATTTAGAGTGTGGAACAGCCAGCAAGCAAGACACAGAGAACAGTGGATTCAGTGTAAAATCCCTTCAAGCCACATCTCACCCACGCAGCCCACTCCCTAGATTCTCAGTCATGGTGCGGCAGCAATACAGGATCGTATACCACAACATTCACTTCCTTCTTTGTCAGCGCCACAGCCCCCTTCAACTGCTGTCGATATCAGCACATTACTCTCATCTCAGCGACTGTTTATCTCTGGTAATCGTCATCTACTAACTGCTCCCTTTTTTCCTTGTTACATTATGGATACTTCTGCTGTCTCAATACTTAAAACATTTTTCCCCTGCTATAACCATCACTGAGTGAAACACTTTCACCTTGTATGGCATTTTGGTTTCCAATTGATACCCTAGATATGCGCACTCCCTGTTAATTATGTCCACCTTATTGCATCCTTTCTATGTAACTGAACATCCTTTGTCACTACTAACAAAACCACCGCATGTGTGCCCCAAGCTCCTCCCTCTCTCCTTTTAGTTATCCCCTCTATGCTGCTGATATGCCCAGACCGTCTCCAGCAGTCCATCTCCTTCAGTATGCTGACGACACTGCTTTTCTTACCCCCCCCCCCCCCCCCACCCTACTTTCCAGTAAGCCCAACGATCCCTTAAAATCCAGATGTAATGGTTCACTTCCTGGTGTAGCCAGTGGCTCCTCAAGATCAGCACCTCCAAAACCAAGGCAATATTTACAGGACGAACTATCCACACTTTCCATCTCCATGACTTCTACTTTACCTTGGACTAACCATCGACCAGCAACTAATATGGAAGAACACACCTACTAACCGTCCAACAATGTCCCACGATAGACTAAAAGCACTAAAACCAATAATTGGCTGAACTTGGGATTACAACCTTCCACTATCCTCCACACCTACAAAATCTTGATGTGACTTATCCTCTCCCACGCTAGTGCTGCGTGGATATCTGTGCCACCAATGTTCCACAAGTCCCTAGAAAGCCTTGAACGTCATGCACTTCACCTCGCCTTTTTCTCCCATGTAGATCCTCTACCACCTCATCAAATTCCTACACCTTCTTGCCCACATTGGACACCTCCACATATCCTGCATTACCTGCAGACTAGATCCAGTAACCTTATTATTTCCCCTCTGATCGCTATGCTGCGGCGCCATTACAGACATATCTCACTTTCCCTACACCTACAGACAATCCATATCCTATCTCACCACTTCAAACAACACCCCCTTCCACCCTGATACTTGTCTGTACTACCAACTACAATTCCCCACCTATCACACTTCACATCAGATCTTCCACTCCCTCTTTCCTATCGACCTCTCCCTATCCTGTCCCTTCTCCATAACACAGCCCTGACCAATCATCAGACTCCCCTTCACTTTCTGTCTTCCCAATATTCACCCCAACACTCACTTTCATATCCATAGTTTTCTACCTTACAGTCCGCCATATTTTTCTACCCATAACCCTCATTCCAAGTACACATTTTCTCCTCCTCAAATTCTTTTCTCTCAGTGCAGGTCCTTCAACTAAGTGAAAGTACAGTGTTATTTCTTAAAGAAATGTCACCTTTTTATGATGTGTTTTCTGTGTATATATTTTCTGTTTTTTAACTTTTAGTCATTTGATTTTAATTTTAAAAAATGCAGCAGTATTACTGTTTTTATGCAAACGCCAAAAAATTCAATCTTTTCATGGTTTTTAAAAGCCATTGTAAATTTTCTGCCTTTTAATAATATTTGTTTCAATCTTTGTTATGGTTCTTAAAATGCTCTTGTCTGAGGAACGCAATGTTGTGTCGCTGATAGCACCCCCCCCCCCCCCCTCTCCCAACATAAGGCGAGAAGGGTGAAATTACACTAAAGAATAAAGTAGATTAAAGTCACAAAAAAAACGCAAGACTACCCCTTGGTTCGACCACATTGTCTATCCTCTCCCAATGCATTCACATACAGATGAAAAATCATCACCTCCTTCCTGTCAACCAAGTGGCTTCCATCCCAATTTCTCCTCTGACGGTGAACTCCTGTACCTCACTCGTCTCATATCCTTCTGCCTCAACAACCAAATATCTGCTATTTTTGTCTCCCTCGTTCCGGCGAAAGCCAATAACTACGTCTCCTTTTCAAATTCCAGGTCATTCACCCACCTTATTACATCCTTCCATAACATGACCAGATAATCACTCATCCTTTGTCTCTATTACTAATTCCCATACCTCAACTGTAGGTGTGCCCCAAGGCTATGTCCTCTTCTCCTCTCCTCTATCTCTTCTACACTTCCCTCCACTCTACATTCCAGAAATCCCAATGTTCCCCTCCATTCCACATCAAACAGTTCACCACATGGAGCAACCAATGGCTTCTCGAGGTCAACCCTCCAAAATCCATTAATAACTATAGGGTGACTCACATGCGGCTTCCATTGCTATGCTTCTACCCTACTATTTACAACGTCCTATCCAATTGACTAATACACTAAAATGTCTTGAGCTAACCCTGGACCAACATCCAACACTTCCACAGCTCTCAACACGTGCAAAACCTTGTATGCTAATATTGTATGGATATTTACTTCACCTTATTTCTATAAGACTCTGCAACTCCTTGAACATCTTGCACTTTGACTTGCCTTCCACATTCCTTTTCCTTCCATCACTTGAATCCCCTACCATCTCATCCACATTGAAGACATCTATCCACAGATTCTGATAACCCTACTGTCTCTCATCTAATCACAAATCCTTGTATGGTGCTATGCCTTTACCACCACATCCCGTTTCAACGTCTACACACATGCCATGTAACTTCAACCGACTCCCTCTTCCAGACAATGAAATCCACTTTGATGTTTGTCGAGTCTACAAACCATAGCCTCTCCCCAAGTATCCCACTCTCACATCAGGGCCTCTTCTCCCTCCAGCTCTCTCTAATTACCACGGCCCTTCCCACACAGCAGTCTCATTTCCACTTTCTGTTTTCCCACTGTTCACTCCAACAGGTACTCTTATCTCCATTGTTACTACCAAATGGCCAACTATATTTTTTAACCAAACTCTTCAAAAACGGGGAGGGGGGGGGTGTAGAATATTCGTCAGCATATCGCTGTGCTGTTAGGTTGCCACAGGTGACAACTCAAGAGCTCCTGTCGCGAAAAGAAATGGCATTCCAGCCCAGTCGCTCCAGGTTCTGGGGCCGTATGGTGAGCGACAGTCAGGTTGGCACCTCCAGATGACAAAACGACAATATGTATACTCAGATAGCAACAGTGAACTACAAATAATAAATGACAGTCGATAAATAAACCCACAGCAAGTGGAATACCAATATACAAAACAAAAACGATGCGAGCTTCTGCACTAACCTAATATTTTGTTCAAAATGACATTGACCGTGGAAGCCTACCAACTTACGTAAATAAGATCTGTTTGTGAAATGCAAATCCAGCTCCACTCAGTCAGCACAACTAGGTCGGCACACGACTTTGCTTCCACTGTGTGGTGAAACGTCGAGTCAAACCGGATGAATCTTAAACAGATGTGGAATTAAGACCGTCTTTCGGTCGTCTAACAAAATCAAAGAGACATTGTGTCCTGAGATGGAGAGTTGTTGCCTCAGAGTCGACAGCCGTTTACAGGAATTCATGTGAATGGAAAAGTAACTACGCTGGGAATAGACTTGTTTTTACCATGAATGGTCGGTCTCTTTGCCAGTGCCAGATTTTTTTAATGTCGTGCCTGCTTCGGCCGTCGTGGGTTATTTTGCTTCCAAGGTAGCAGAATGCGTTAACTTCGTCTACTTCGAGGCCACGAATTTTGATATTAAGTTCGTCGCTGTTCCCATTTCTGCTACTTCTGTTTATTTTCGTCTTTCTTCAATTTCTGTCTCCAAAAGCTGCACTCATTAGAATGTTCATTCCTTTCAACACGTTCTGTAAGTCTTCTTCACTTTCACTGAAGATAACAATGCCATCACCGAAACCTAACGTTGATCTCCTTTCATCCTGAAATTAAGCCCCACTCCTGAATTCTTTTTTATTTCCATCATTGCTTTTCGGATGTATACCTTGAACAGCGTAGGGGAAAATACTACATCTCGTGTTACGCCCTTTTTAATCCGAGCACTTTTTTCTTAGTCTTCCATTTTTATTGTTCACTCTTGGTTTTTGTACAGATTAATATCCATTTTTCTCTGTAGCTTACTCCTATTTTTCTCAAAATTTCTAATATCTTGCACGATTTTACATTGTCGAATGTTTTTCCCAGGACGTCAAATCCTATGAACGTGTCTTGATTTTTTCTTAATTCCTATTTCCGTTATCAGTCGCAATGGCAGAGCGATCGCCACGTAACAGATCCTCAATTAACTTTTTCATTCTTTTTTATACTGTTGTCGTCAGCAACTTGGTAATAAGCTGAAGATCGTTAAAGATACCATTTTTGTTTAAGTTGTGATATGAAACAATAATAATGTAGAAGACAGACACTGTCTGTTTCCTAAGATGGTATGCCTGGCCTGCGTATTACAGGCATTTAGAAAAAACTGCTACTATCGAACATAGCCTTACGAATATAAAAGAATAAGATGTTGTTTGAGGAGGCACGAATTCTAGCCTACACTTCGAATTACTAGGCCTCCATCACCAAAGCGGCTGAGGGAATTCGGATTTGTGTTAACAGCTTTAATACAGATACGTGCTACAGATTCAGCAATCAGTGGGGTAGAGATGGATGTTTGAGGAACTCAGCTCCTTCCAGTCAAGTACCAGGGAATGGGCTAGCCATTTCAGATATTTTACAGCCAATGTAATCCTTGCGAAAACCTTGATGGGATGCCGGTGGATTGGCGCTATTTTCATTTGGAGCTGGGACAATGTTATCGATTGCTGCAGTCAAAAATTGAAATTTATTGCCTCTGCTGTCCCATGTTACACATAATGATGTAAACACACACGCAGCTACTGATGTTTAAACGGTAGTGCCAAATGTAATATCTGCCACTGTGGACACTACTACGAGTATATTATACCGACGGAAAAAAAACGCAAGTACCAAAAAATAATTAATGTAGAGTAATGAAATTTCGGAACTACATATGTCATCGGCCGCGGTGGCCGAGCGGTTCTAGGCGCTACAGTCCGGAACCGCGTGACTGCTACTGTCGCAGGTTCGAATCCTGTCTCGGGTATGGATGTGTGTGATGTCCTTAGGTTAGTTAGGTTTAAGTAGTTCTAAGTTCTAGGGGACTGATGACTTCAGATGTTAAGTCCCATAGTGCTCAGAGCCATTTGGCCCATTTGTACTACATTTGTCTAGGTAACAAATTTAACTGATTAATGTTGCAAGATCACAGGCTAATGTAAGCGCGATATAAGCTATAGCAGGTGTGAACTGTTGGTACATTAATAATCGATGTAACCACCAGTATGTTGAACGCAAGCATGAGCTTCTTTTACAGGTGTCGGATGTTAGTTTGTTGGATGGCATTCCATGTCTCTTGCATTTGGTTGGTCAGTACAGGGCCAGTTAATGCTCTGGCCGCTGTGACCGAGCGGTTCTAGGCGCTTCAGTCTGGCACCGCGCTGCTGTTACTGTCGCAGGTCCGAATCCTGCCTCGGCCATGGATATGTGTGATGTCCTTAGGTTAGTTACGTTTAGGTAGTTCCAAGTTCTATGGGACTGATGACCTCATCTAAGTCCCGTAGTGCTTAGAGCCATTTTGAACCGGTTAATGATGTTTGTAGATGACGCTGGAGCTGTCGTCCCATGATATCTCGTATGTACTCGACTGGCGACAGGTCTCTTGATCGAGCATGCTATCCATTAGGAAAACAACCCCTAGAACGCTTTTCATGAATGGCAGCACAACAGGTCGAATCATCAGACTGACGTACAAATTTGCAGTCAGGATGCGTGGGATAAGCACAAGAGCGCTCCTGCTGTTATACGAAATCACACCTCAGACGATAACTCCAGGTGTAGGTCCACAGTGTCTGGACCTCAACCGGCCTCCTAACCAACACACGGTCGTGAATGGCACAGAGGCAGAACCAGCTTTCACCAAACACCACAACAGACTTCTACCCTGCCCTCCAGTGAGCTCTCGCTTGACACAACTGAAGTCGCAAATGGCGGTGGTTTGGGGTCCGTGCAATGCACGCAACAGGGCGTCTGGCTCGGAGCTGTCCTTGAAGTAACCGATCTGTAACAGTTCGTTGCGTCACTGTGGTGCCAACAACCGCTCATATTGCTGCTGCAGATGCGGTACGATGCGGCAGGGCCTTACGCCGAACACGAGGGTCTTTTCTCCCGGTACTGCCACGTGGTCTTCCGGAGTCTGGTCTTCTTGTAGCCGTACATTCTCGTGACCACAGCTGCCAGCAATCGTGCACAGTGGGTGCATTCCTGCCACGTGTTTCTGCAATATCGCTGAAGGAACAATCAGCTTCTCGTAGGCCTACTACATGGCCTTGTTCAGACTCAGGAACTGATAACGGCGTCTTTCTTGCCTCAAAGGAGTTCTTGATCAGCCACCACTCACCACGTCCAGTATCAAACTGTAACTAACGATCACGTCCGTTACAGCGTGTATTTAACCAGACCTGATTTGCATCGTGGTAGTGGCGCTAGCAGCGCCAGTCTTACGCAACTGGAGCGAAATTTGAATAGACCTCATCTTTCAGATGCAGGCCAAATTTCGTTTACGTCGCACAACTAATTTTTGGTGTTGCGATGTTTTTCCGTTAGCGTATTTACATCTGCGTGATCCCGTTGCTTCTTGGGTAGTCAGTTGTTTTTCTGATGACGGCTACAATCCATATTATCAAAGGCTGGGATTTTCATTGAGTACTGACGCGACAAGTAAACAGAGAACATTTAATACAATAAATCTGTCGCAAAATACTTCTTTGTGATATGTGACCTCTCGCTCGTCTGGGAAGTGCGGTATCTTTCCTACTGCACCACGTCTGGCGGTATCAGTATGTAGCCATATTGTTTTACAAGCCAACATTTTAGGTTAGGCTTTACCGTGACTGTTATTGACATCAAATGAAACAACAAGTTTACTATTACCATCTCCAGGACGCGTTTCGAAAGTTTAAATCTCCATCATCACGTGGATTTACATTTGTTAGAATGCTTTTCCAAAGCCGTTTCACAGAGGAACACCGCACTGCAGTTCCTTCTCTAAATCCTCGCACGAACGAAAAAATGGCTGACATCGAAATAAGTGTCCAAGGAAAAGAAAAGCAACTGAAATCAATCAACAGAGGAAAGTCCACTGGACCTGACGGGATACCAATTCGATTCTACACAGAGTACGCGAGAGAACTTGCCCGCCTTCTAACAGCCATGTACCGCAAGTCTCTAGAGGAACGGAATGTTCCAAATGATTGGAAAAGAGCACAGGTAGTTCTAGTTTTCAAGAAGGGTCGTCGAGCAGATGCGCAAAACTATAGGCCTATATCTCTGACGACGATCTCTTGTAGAATTTTAGAACATGTTTTTTGCTCGCGTATCATGTCATTTCTGGAAACCCAGAATCTACACTGTAGGAATCAACATGGATTCCGGAAACAGCGATCCTGTGAGACCCAACTCGCTTTATTTGTTCATGAGACCCAGAAAATATTACATGCAGGCTCCCAGGGAAACGCCATTTTCCTTGTCTTTCGGAAGGCGTTCCATACAGTTCAGCACTGTCGCCTGTTAAACAAAGTAAGAGCCTACGGAGTATCAGAAGAGCTGTGTGGCTGGATTGAAGAGTTTTTAGCAAGCAGAACACAGCATGTTATCAATGGAGAGACGTCTACAGACGTTAAAGGAACCTCTGGAGTGCCACTGGGGAGTGTTGTGGGACCATTTGCTTTTCACAATATATATATAAATGACCTAGTAGATAGTGTCGGAATATCCATGCGACTTATCGCGGATGATGCTGTAGTATACAGAGAAGTTGCAGCATTAGAAAATTGCACCGAAATGTAGGAAGATCTGCAGCGGATAGGCACTTGGTGCAGGGTGTGGCAACTGACACTTAACATAGAGAAATGTAATGTATTGCGAATACATAGAAAGAAGGATCCTTTATTGTATGATTATATGATAGCGGAACGAACGCTGGTAGCAGTTACTTCTGTAAAATATCTGGGAGTATGCGTACAGAACGGTTTGAAGTGGAATGATCGTATAAAATTAATTGTTGGTAAGGCGGGTTCCCGGTTTAGATTGATTGGGAGAGTCCTTAGAAAATATAGTCTATCAACAAAGGAGGTGGCTTACAAAACACCCGTTCGACCTATACTTGAGTATTGCTCATCAGTGTGGGATCTGTACCAGGTCGGGTTGACAGAGGAGATAGAGAAGATCCGAAGAAGAGCGGCGTGTTTCGTCACAGGGTTATTTGGTAAGCGTGATAGCGTTACGGAGATGTTTAGCAAACTCAAGTGGCAAACTCTGCAAGAGAGGCGCTCTGCATCGCGGTGTAGCTTGCTGTCCAGGTTTCGAGAGGGTGCTTTTCTGAATGAGGTATCGAATATATTGCTTCCCCCTACTTATACCTCCCGAGGAGATCACGAATGTAAAATAAGAGAGATTCGAGCGGGCACGAAGTCTTTGGATTATATTGGATTGTTTGGGGGAAGAGACCAAACAGCGAGGTCATCGGTCTCATCGGATTAAGGAACGATGGGGAAGGAAGTCGGCCATGCCCTTTCAAATGAACCATCCCAGCATTTACCTGGAGCGATTTAGGGAAATCACAGAAAACCTAAATCAGGACAGCCGGACGCGGGATTGAACCGTCGTCCTCCCGAATGCAACTCCAGTGTGCTAGCCACTGCGCCACCGAGCTCGGTCGGAGACTTTCCGGCAGTCGTTCTTCACGCGAACCACACGCGACTGGAACAGGAAAGGGAGGTAATGAGAGTGGCACGTAAAAGTGCCCTCCACCACATACACATTTGGGTGGCTTCCGGAGTATAAATGTAGATGTAGATGTAGACATGTGTGTGTGTGTTGTGTTACGATTTTTTGGTGGAACGTATGGCACTGTCTGGTGGAGAAACAAAACACTATTTCGGAACATGGTTTTTGGGGTTTTTGACAAAAAAAACTGAACTTATATCTAACGGTTTTTACTGTGTTCCGAAATAGTGTTTTGTTTCTCCACCAAACAGTGCCATAAGTTCCTCCAAAAAATCAGAACACAAAACACACACACGTCATACTAACAAATGTAAATCAACCTAATGATGGAGGTTAAAACCTTTGAAACCCGTCGTGGAGATAAATAACCGGCGATTGGTAACAATGAAGTTGTTGTTTCATTGAAGCCGTATTGTTGTCGATTGCTGCATCTGTGTTTGGAGAGCAAGGGAGGCGCGAATCGGGCCTATGGATTTGGGCGGGCCGTGGTGGCGCGGTGTCGTGTGGCGCCTATTTCAGGAGCGGCTGCCGCTGTAAACAGGAGCCGGGCCCAAGGCCGCCCTGCGATCCCGCTCCACGCATCGCCCACGCCAAGCCGGGCCCACTCACCGCCCTGGGAGCCGGGGGCCTGCAGAAGTCTGCGGCCGTTGTGAAGTCAGGCCAGGTCCCTCTCCGGCTGGAGGGGTGTGCCGTGTGACACGCCCCAGTGTTCCGCATAGCCCGAATGAAGACGTGATACCTGACCAGTCTCTTACAGACAGGTGTGCACTCAGCATGAAAGCACGTCGCGACTTTGAACTTAGGATGATAGTTTACATACAGGGAGACATTGAACTATAGAGTAGATCGGGGGAAGATGCTATACTTAAGGTTTGGAGGATCAAAAGGCGAGTTAGAGTTGGAGATTTAGGATCAGCACTGAAATATTGTTCAGCGATGAGATTTTATATGTAAAGGCCAGTTGGCGTTACGAAACCATTAGTAATTATATGCGTATTTAATTTTTTTATGAAGTGTGTGTTGTTTAGGCATCTCACCCCAGACATCAGGGTGAGATGACAGTTATATTGCAAGGAAATTTCAGCACAAGTAATTCAGAAAGCAAAATTTATTACGTTTGTAAGGAACAGAATACAAAACAAATATATAAATACATTTAAGAATAAGCAACTGACAAGAAAGCATCCAAATGAAATCAGAATTCATTTGCACAGTTATTGCACATGTTTTCTTCCTCTGTACAGGTTTCATGCAACCATTTATTGCAAATGACACACTGAATCCAATCCACCTGTGGTCCATTTTTATCTTAGAAATTCTCGGCACACGCAGCACAATAATCACTGTCATTTGCTGAGTTACTTGGTTTGCTAAACTTAGACATACCAGGAGTTGATTTTTTGCTTTTAATTCCTTGTGACCTAGCTCTTGCTGCTTCCTTTCGACTTCCTTCTGTGAGAACTTCAGCGGTTTTCTTTCTGCGCTTGGATGGTAATGGATCCAAGATAGGCATAGGAGTAATTTCTTCGAACGATGTTCCTGGCATCGGCTCATTATCAACCTGTGCTTCAAATCTTCTATTGCCTTTCTGTGGGAGAACAACCTGAGCACATCCTCTACAGTCAGTGTTATATCCTTCATTCTTGTTCGCCACACCAGTAGCAACCAGATCAGAAATTTGAAATGCCTCCTCTGGAATTCTTTCCAGGTTGTAGGGGTACAAACTTCAAATCCAGATTGAGCATTGGATGGAACTGCAGCTTTCTTTCAGGCTTCGCTGAGGAAGACTGGGAACTGTGCTCTTGAGACTTTACGTCCAGGATGACACGAATTTCGCATTGTCCTGTAAAAAGCTTGTTTCAGTGATTTGAAAACACACCTGTCAAGAGGCTGAAGGTAGTGTATTGAATGAGGAGGTAAACAAATCATGATCACATCATTTTCTGTTGCAAGATTAAGCATATCTGGATCAGTAGACTGTAGGTGTGCCCATCGAGAAGTGGAACTATTTTTCCTTGTTGTTTTCTGGGAATAAAGTGGTCTTTCATCCAACTCATGAATATATCAGGGTTGACATACCCTGATCTCTCATTCATAAATACAATCGAACCATTCGAAAGTCCATCCTGCCATTCAGACTTCTTTCTTTTACCCTTTAAAATGCTCGCTGGAGGAATGAAGTTGCCTTCAGCGTTGCACCAAGGGATTACCGTTATGGTTTCCCCTTTTTCTTGGGAAGTTACTTGATACTTTGTCTGGCCTAGGATTCATCTGAAACCCAGTTTCGTCCATGTTGTACAGACGGCCAGGCTTATCCAGTAAAGAATTTGCTGTTTAAACATGCAGAACTAAGGAAAAATATGCTGCAATAGCTTCTCTATACATTCCCATAGCCCTATCAATAGAGAGACCTTGTAGCTTCATAGCCAGCTGCAGGTTACGTTTCAGAAAGGACTGTAGCCAGTCCGAACCTGCCATCTGATTTTCTTTAGAAAATCTATGAGGAATTCCATTACTTTCCGCAAACTGGGATACCAGCCTACGAAGAGTTTCTCCAGTTGGTGGAAATCCACACATTTGCAACTGTCTTATGTAAGTGAGCAATTGTTTCTCATTCTCTTCACCAAGGCTACCTATAAATAATAACAATAATTATAATGTGGTGGTTATTTATCACTGAGAAAAGTTTGAAGAATTAAAAGAGTGTAATTCAACCATTAATTTTTAGGTGAATTAATATTTCAGTTTGAAATATTCTCATTTTGCTCGATAATCAAAGAAAATATTGTAATTAATAGAATACTGCTTACTTCATGGGCCCATGCCAGGCTTCCTTCATCTTTCTTCACCAGACGTCGATCCAGAGTTCTATATGGGAACCCATATTCATTGGAAGCTCTACAACGATTCATTCCACCAAGCCTTACATGTTCCATAGTCTTTTGTGCGGATTCTTCAGACCACTGACCCCGGTTTGATGTTCTAACATACGTTCGAGGCATTTCCTACGAAAAGAAAGTCTGTGAACCTGAGGGATACTATTCCGAATGTTACCCCGAGAAAACAGTGGCGTCTCTCCCGAGAATCGGTGTGAGATGCCACTTACCGTGACTGGCACAACATGGCCGTTGTGTGGCAACGGCCGATGGCAACTTAAACTACAAAGTATATTCTATGCTCAACATGTGCAGCATTTGGCTCTAGTACGTTATGCAGATGCTCGTACGCTCTTGAAAATAGCTGTGCACTATTAAGAAGGCGTCAGTTTTAGGTCTTGCCTTGTATTTGTTGCTTCCAAAGCGGAGAAACAATTACCACAGCGATACGCGGAGCTGCCTTCGCCCCCATACTACAGCTAGCGATTGCCGTGCAGGTTGGTGTCGCGAATTGTTGAGAGCCGGCGGAAATGCCAGCTTTAGGCATCTCACCCCGATAGGCATCTCCCCCGGATCTACTCTATGAAATAAAATCGTCGTAATTTCTGAAAGGTTTCCGTTAAGACGTCAAACTGCACGGTTGGCTGCGCGGTAAGATGGGAATCAGCATGCGCATGCGTGGTTTGGTTTAGCGACGAAGCCCACTTTCATTTCGATCGGTTCCTCAAGAAGCAAAATTGGCGCATTTGGGGGACAGAATCCGCATTTCGAGATAGAGAAGTCTCTTCGCCCTCAACGGCTAACTGCGTAGTGTGCAATGTACAATCACGGAATAATCAGTGCGATATTCCTCGAGGGCACGGTGACTACCGAAAGGTACACGGTTTTGGAGGATGGTTTCGTTCCCATTATCCAAAGTGACCTTGATTTCGACAAAATGTGGTTCACGCAAGGCGGAGCTCGATCCCATCGAAGCAGGAGAGTGTTTGATGTCCTGGACCACATTCCGGGTCTGAGGTGCCCAGAGGCCAATGGCATGATCCTCCATTGGGCGCCATATTCTCCTGATCTGAACACTTGCGAATTCTTTTCTTGGGGCTATATTAAAGACAAGGTGTACGGTAATAAAACCAAAACCATTGCCGAGCTGAAAACAGCCATTCACGATGTCATCGACAGCATCGATGTCCCGACACTTCAGCGGGTCATACAGAATCCCGCTATTCGTCTGCGCCACATTATCGCCAATGATGGCAGGCCTATCGAACATGTCATAACCCACATCCGAATATCTGTAGTGACGTTTGCATGTTGAAGGAAGTGTGTGCACGCCGTAGTTTGTAACTAATTTACGTTTTTCTCAATATTTCAATAATTGTCAACCTGTGTGTACTAGACAGGCCACTGCGACGAGCATGATACCACATGTTAAGACTGCTTCACTTTCTAATCGCATACGGAGCGCAGAAGGAATTATCAGTAGATTTTTTGCTGGCACATCCCCATACTATACAGGATAATTTTGTTTAATGCAGACAAATCCGCGCTTCCTGCGGAGGAACGTGCCTTTCCTACTGGAAGACGTGCCTTTGGTGGTACGCAGTGTAGTGTGGTTTCTGCACGATTGTGCTCTACCTCACTCCCACATCGTCGTGCGGAGGGATCTCGACAACATCTGCGCCGACCACCGGATCGGACAAAATCGTCCAGTCGCATGGCCCACCTGAGCAGCAGACGTCGAGACCCTTTAGATTTCTACCTTTCGGGGGCACCTGAAAGAAATCGTGCGTGCTGAGTCCATCCAGGGCGTGCGGAAACTGGAACAATGAATTTATCCTGCCTATGACGTCATTCTGTTGTACGATGGCACACTTCAAAGCGTGCGTCAGTCGCTGGTGCGTCATGGTCGCCCATATTACATGGCGGTGGGGCCACTCCGAACATCTTGACTGATGGTGTTCTCATCACAGCGCATCATGCACTGCGTTGTACTGTACAGGCCTGATGGATAAATAAAGACCTCGTAGCACGGAATCCGTGCACTTTCGGTTACATGTCAATCAGACCTGTTTGCTCCTTAGTGTTTGCTGCTTACTGTAGCTGGAGAAAAATTTCGTTGATAATAGCCATATCACAGAGGTGCGGTTGTCGCATTTCCTATTACAGCACTGGCATAAGCGCCTTTAAATATGGCACAAATTGCTAACGCAAATTTTATGTCGAGAAACTTATGTTCATGTTTATGAAAGGCGATGCCGGCCCGGTAGCTCACAAGGGAACCTCCCCATCGCACCCCCCTCAGATTTAGTTATAAGTTGGCACAGTGGATAGGCCTTGAATAACTGAACACAGATCAATCGAGAAAACAGGAAGAAGTTGTGTGGAACTATGAAAAAAATTAGTAAAATATATAAACGGAGTAGTCCATACGAAGATAGGCAACATCAAGGAGAGTAGAAGCGAAGGAGCGCCGTGGTCTCCTGGTTAGCGAGAGCAGCTACGAAACGAGAGGTTGTAGATTCAAGTCTTCCCTCGAGTGAAAATTTTAATTTCTTATTTTCAGTTTATGTGACAAACTCTTATGTTTTCATCACTTTTTTGGGAGTTATTATCAGATCCAGAAGAAAACCTAAATCGGGTAAGGTAGAAGAATATATTCACCCATTCGCTAAGTGTACGAGTTTAGTGGGTCGACAACATATTCCTGTCATGTGACGCACATGCCGTCACCAGTGTTGTATAGAATATATCAGACGTGTTTTGCTGTGGAGGAATCGGTTGACCTATGACCTTGTGATCAAATGTTTTCGGTTCCCATTGGAGAGGCACGTCCTTTCGTCTACTAATCGCACGGTTTTGCGGTGCGGTCGCAAAACACAGACACTAAACTTATTACAGTGAACAGAGGCGTCAATGAACTAACGGACAGATCATAACTTTGCGAAAATAAAGAAAGTAAAGTTTTCAGTCGAGGGAAGACTTGAACCAAGGACCTCTCGCTCCGCAGCCACTCACGCTAACCACGTGACCACGGCGCTCCAGAGTTCAGGTGCTCCTTGATGTTGCATATCTAGCGCATCGACTACTCAGTTTGTATATTTTACAAATTTTTTTCATAGTTCCACACAACTTCTTCCTGTTTTCTCTATTAATCTGTGTTCGGTTTTTCAAGCCCTATCCAATGTGCCAACTTACAACTAAATCTGAGGGGATGCGATGGGGAGGTTCCCTTGTCAGCGTGTACAGTTCGCCGGCGGACGTCGTGGAGGTAGGACGTAGTGTGGTGTGCGCTGCGCCGTCTGTGCTTCCGCGTGGTAAGTCTCGCGCTTGCTGCAGCTTAAAGCTCTGTTTATCGAACACTTCGAGAAGTATTGAGTAGTATGCAGTGATGGCTCAACCAAGTCGGAAAGATACGTTGAAACTTACCTTTGATTCTCGATATGCCAGACCTAAATCGTTTGAAATAGAGAATTGGTTAGAAGAAGATGTGAAGCTCTCCTTTAATGATATAATCGGGATCCACCTGTCGATTGTAGCTTGTGTCGTGTTTGTTAAACTGCGTAGTTCAGAGTTGTGCGAGAAAATAGTTGAGTCTTCCGGAGGTGTCATGAAATTTAAGCGCCGGCCGGAGTGGCCGTGCGGTTCTAGGCGCTACAGTCCGGAACCGCGAGACCGCTACGGTCGCAGGTTCGAATCCTGCCTCGGGCATGGATGTGTGTCATGTCCTTAGGTTAGTTAGGTTTAAGTAGTTCTAAGTTCTAGGGGGCCGATGATCTCAGAAGTTGAGTCCCATAGTGCTCAGAGCCATTTGAATCATTTTTTTTTAAATTTAAGCACTCAGATGGAAACGTTGGTGAAGTCACCGTTGCACATGCTGGTTTTGGCATTCACACAGTTCGAATCTTCGAGTTGCCTTTTGAGATTACAACAGACCAAATTAATGCCGTAATTTCAACCTTCCGGAAAGTGCTCAGCAATTTTGCCGAGAAATGGTCAAGCGCGCATAAATTCCCAGTACTAAATGGAGTACGGCAGCTTCGAGTAGAGTTACAAAAGCACATCCCGTCGTACGTCAATGTCTGCGGATATAGAGGGATTGTAATTTATGACGACCAACCGCGAACCTGTGCCGCCTGTAACAAGCCTGGGCACGTTCGCGCAGATTGTATACAGCGGCGCGTGGCGCAGCTGCCTGCCGGCCGGCGAGGCCGCCAGGCCACCGGCGATGACAACACTGCCTGCAACTTACGCCGCCGTGGCACGCGAACGGCTGACTGCCTCCTCAGCCCCTGAATCGTGCGCAAATACAAATTCTCCAGACCCTGAAATTCCGATGGATGTCAGTGCCGTCATAGCTGACGACCTAGAAGAGTCCCACCAACCTATGAGAAGTTCCGCCTAAAAAAAAACGCCGGCTGGCGCGCAAAGGTGCAAAGGAGACAGCTCCTACACTCCGACAAAAAGCAAAGGAAATAGGTAGTAGCTTAAGCCAACAGATGGCTGGCAACACGAAAACGACACCAGTTTCTGAGGAGCGTTCCCATTCTGCGCTGGTAAAACGGGACGTCCAAGGAAAGCTAACGAAGAAAGCACCCACCCACCCTCAAGAAGCGAATCACTCTCCTGAAGATTCACTCGTCCCACCCACGACGACAACGTCAACCAGCTGGGCGGACGAAAGCGATCATAACAACGCGGATGAAGAAATGACAGAAGTATCAGAAACTAAAACAGACTGTACTCCAGCCCCAAAGGTGGCTGATTTCTTCAACGAAGACGTCTCCGTGAATGAACTTTCTAAAGAACAAGGACACACCACTGAAACATTTGCTGCCGGTGAATATTATTAAAATGAGTTTTAAAGCTGACGCTTGCGAGACAAAACGGAAGAATGTTGTTTAAAGCTTGATCAAGTAGAACGAACAATGTCTGACATACAAGCGTACAAGATCGCTACAGTAAACCTTAATAAGATTCATAGTTCCTTTAAATTACAGAACTTAAAAGATTTTATATATGCTTCTAACAGTGACATTATCCTTTTACAACAAGTGACAGACATTGATCTCGGTAACGTACCTGGCTTCAACGCCATTATAAACCCAGGGCATGGAACGGAAATGGGCACAGCTCTGCTCGCAAAGGAGGGCATAGTAGTCCAAGATGTGGTAACACTGCCAAACAGTAAAGGCATAGCGGCCACAATAAACAAAATACCAGTCATTAACGTATATGCCCCTTCAGGATCCAGCAACAGCCACCGCAGAGCGGAATTCTTTAAAGAAGAAGTTGTCCCACTTTTTGGAACTCGATATGAACACCTTATCCTGGGAGGAGATTTTAACTGTGTTTTGCATGCCAAAGACCAAACTCCCAATTTCAACAAGTGTACTGAACTGGAACGTATAGTTAATGACGTAAGACTAATAGACTCATGGGAGCATATGCACGGTGCAGCCCCTGGCTTCACCCACACCACAAGTCACTCGGCGAGCCGTCTAGACAGGATATACAGGGTGAGTCACCTAACGTTACCGCTGGATATATTTCGTAAACCACATCAAATACTGACGAATCGATTCCACAGGCCGAACGTGAGGAGGGGGGCGAGTGTAATTGGTTAATACAAACCATAAAAAAATTCACGGAAGTATGTTTTTTAACACAAACCTACGTTTTTTTAAATGGAACCCCGTTAGTTTTGTTAGCACATCTAAACATATAAACAAATACGTAATCAGTGCCGTTTGTTGCATTGTAAAATGTAAATTATATCCGGAGATATTGTAACCTAAAGTTGACGCTTGAGTACCACTCCTCCGCTGTTCGATCGTGTGTATCGGAGAGCACCGAATTACGTAGGGATCCAAAGGGAACGGTGATGGATCTTACGTACAGAAGAGACTGGAACAGCACATTACGTCCACATGCTAACACCTTTTTATTGGTCTTTTTCACTGACGCACATGAACATTACCATGAGGGGTGAGGTACACGTACACACGTGGTTTCCGTTTTAAATTACGGAGTGGAATAGAGTGTGTCCCGACATGTCAGGCCAATAGATGTTCAATGTGGTGGCCATCATTTGTTGCACACGATTGCAATCTCTGGCGTAATGAATGTCGTACACGCTGTAGTACATCTGGTGTAATGTCGCCGCAGGCTGCCACAATACGTTGTTTCATATCCTTTGGGGTTGTAGGCACATCACGGACAACATTCTCCTTTAACGTACCCCACAGAAAGAAGTCCAGAGGTGTAAAATCAGGAGAACGGGCTGGCCAATTTATGCGTCCTCCACATCCTATGAAACGCCCGTCGAACATCCTGTCAAGGGTCAGCCTAGTGTTAATTGCGGAATGTGCAGGTGCACCATCATGCTGATACCACATACGTCGACGCGTTTCCAGTGGGACATTTTCGAGCAACGTTGGCAGATCATTCTGTAGAAACGCGATGTATGTTGCAGCTGTTTGGGCCCCTGCAATGAAGTGAGGACCAATGAGGTGGTCGCCAATGATTCCGCACCATACATTTACAGTCCACAGTCGCTGTCGCTCTACCTGTCTGAGCCAGCGAGGATTGTCCACGGACCAGTAATGCATGTTCCGTAGATTCACTGCCCCGTGGTTTGTGAAACCCGCTTCATCGGTAAACCGGTAGAACTGCAACCCATTCTCTGTTAATGCCCATTGACAGAATTGCACTCGATGATTAAAGTCATCACCATGTAATTGCTGATGTAGCGACACATGAAATGGGTGAAAGCGGTGACGATGCAGTATGCGCATGACACTACTTTGACTCAGTCCACCGGCTCTCGCAATGTCCCGTGTACTCATGTGTGGGTTCATGGCAACTGCAGCTAACACACCAACTGCACTCGCTTCTCCTGTGACGGGCCTGTTACGGACCCGTTTGCGTGCTACGACCATACCTGTTGCATACAGTTGGCGGTAGATGTTTTGCAATGTGCGGCACGTTGGATGCTCTCTGTCCGGGTATCGTGCTGCATACACCCTGCAGGCTTCAGCTGCATTTCGTCGACACTCGCCATAGATGAGTATCATCTCCGCCTTTTCAGAGTTCGAATACACCATGGTCACAGTTCCTACAACACTACACTATCACAGACGTCTGGTAACACGGTGTACTACAGTTGGTCTGCGTGCGGAGACTAATGCAGAATAACAGTAGCAGCAAGCGCTACATGCGGACACTGTGATAGCTAGACCAAACCACAACAGTGCACTACAGCGACACTCGTAAACACGGTCGTCATCGTAAACATGTCCCTGGAGATGCTGCTCGCCGACCGTGGCCCGTGTTTGTTACAACACGCAACTGAACGTCGGAGGTTTCAAGCGTCAACTTTAGGTTACAATATCTCCGGATGTAATTAACATTTTACAATGCAACAAACGGCACTGATTACGTATTTGTTTATATGTTCAGATGTGTTAACAAAACTAACGTGGTTCCATTTTAAAAAACATAGGTTTGTGTTAAAAAACATACTTCCGTGCATTTTTGTATGGTTTGTATTAAACAATTACACTAGCCCCTCTCCTCACGTTCGGTCAGTGGAATTGGTACGTCAGTATTTGATGTGGTTTACGAAATATATCCAGCGGTAACGTTAGGTGACTCACCCTGTATGTAACTCATAATTTGAAACACCACATTTTGCACTTCGAAATATGGCCTACCGTTTTCTCGGATCATGCTGCGTACATATGCACAATCAATCTGACAAAACAAGGGACCTACCGAGGTAGAGGCACATGGAAGCTCAACGTGTCACATCTGGAAGACCAAGCTTGTCTGGAGGCATTTTCAAAGTTATGGAGAGAGTGTGAAAGCAAATTTAGCTCGTACAACTCTGGCACTGACTGGTGGCTGCAACATGCCAAACCTAAAATACGGAGGTTTTTCATAAATTACTCAAAAGACAAAACCTTTTGGTACAAATCAACTATAGAATTCTACTTTCAGTGTCTAAGGGATTTGTACAAGTCCGATGCAACTGTTGTGGACAACTACGAAAGAATTAACAAAATTAAAGCAAAAACTTTGGCTCTTCGGCGGAAACAACTGGAAGGCTACCAAATACGGTCGCGTGCCCAGAATATAGCACAGCACGAGGTCACTTCCATTTATCATGTCATAAGTGAAAGCAAAAGGGCGTCTCGCAAGTTATTCTCTGAAATAACAACTGATAGAAGGAAGCTGACGAAGCAACGAGAGATTAAAGAGGGAATCGTACAGCATTTTGAATCCTTAATGTTTAGTCAACCAGTTGACGAACAGCTTCAATACGAGTTAATGATCAACCTCCAAGGAAAAGTATGCCACGCGGAAGCACAAACTCTCATCTCGGAAGTGACTAAAGAAGATGTCGAAGAAGCTATATATGGAAGCATGAAAAGTAAGGCTCCAGGGGCAGACGGAATTCCGGCAGAATTTTATCGCAAATTTAGAGACCTTGTAAAACCCAAGTTAACTCTCATCTGCAACGAACTACTAAACCCTGAAAATGACATCCCGAAAGAATTTCGTGAGGGACTCGTAGTGTTAGTGCCAAAAACCACCAACACGAAAACTGTAAGCGCTCTGAGGCCAATTACGCGTTTAAACAGCGATTACAAAATCTTTGGCCGCATCCTCGCTCGCAGGTTGAAAACCACAATGACCAGAGTCACTGGCCCTTATCAAACAAGTATGGGCAAAGATAGGAGAATTCTCCAGACCCTTTGTGATTACAGGGACCTAATCTCAACGGCCGACGTCTGGAAAATAAAATGTGCACTCATCTCACTCGACTTTGATAAAGCATTCGACACGGTAAATCATCGTTTTCTCCTTCGGACCATGGGCGCAATGGGCTTCCCTCCGAGTTTCATTGCAGTAGTAAGAAATACATTAACAAACAACTCAGCCAGATTTGTCATCAATGGGCACATTAGCCGCCCGATTGACGTCACCAGCTCCATTAGGCAAGGGTGTCCAATGTCAATGGCACTCTTCGCCATCACCATCGAACCCCTGCTTGCCTCCCTTATGAAACATCTACAAGGGCTACAAATACATGATCGTGTGCAAGGCTTACGCTGATGATGTTGGCTTCCTGGTCGTGAATGGCACTGAAGTAGAGAGCGCACTACAAATAGTAACAAAATATGAACAGGCATCTGGTGCAAAACTTAATAGAACAATGTCGGGGATTTTCAACATCGGCCGTGGAATTGGGACGCCAACGCAGGGTCTGTTACGCGAGCTTGTAACCATGAAATGTCTCGGCATAGATTTTAAAAGAAATATCAAACACACTATTGCTGCGAATTATTGAAAATTACTGGTCCGCCCCGGTAGCTGAGTGGTCAGCGTGACAGACTGTCAATCCTAAGGGCCCGGGTTCGATTCCCGGCTGGGTCGGAAATTTTCTCCGCTCAGGGACTGGGTGTTGTGTTGTCCTAATCATCATCATTTCATCCCCATCGACGCGCAGGTCGCCGAAGTGGCGTCAAATCGAAAGACCTGCACCAGGCGAACGGTCTACCCGACGGGAGGCCCTAGCCACACGACATTTCCATTTCCATTGAAAATTACTTAACAGCATACGCACCTCTGTACAAGCACATAGTATTAGGAAACTCGACGAACTATAGAAAGTAATAGTAGGAAATGTATATATCACATCCAAAGTTAATTACGTAGCACAAGTTCTGCCACCACCTGCGCCTTTGTCGAAAAGTATCGCATCTGCACTAGGACGTTTTGTCAGCCGCGGACATATTTTCAAAGTCAAATATGACATTCTGATGCTCCCCACGAAATGTGGTGGGCTAAATCTCACCGATATCAGCAAAAAAGCGCAAGCCTTATACCTTTCAACCACATACAAACAATGGAAAGAACCACGTGGCACCCTTGCTGCACATTTGTTAAACGAAATAGCTCCTGCTGACATCAGTGCACCTATAAATGCCCAACACATACCCAACGGACTATACCACTTGAAATACTTTTTAGTGGAATACAGCTACATACAGGCAAGGATCCCTGAAAAACACATCATGAAAGTGAAAGAACTTTACAATAACTTGATGAAAGACAAACCCAGAAACGACGTAGAACAAAAGTATCCTTGTTATAACTGGTAAACAATATGGAAAAATATTCACTGCCGGAACCTGCCAACGTATGTCAGATCGACCTGGTACTATGCTGTAAACACTAAAATTACGACGAACTCTAAACTTCACTCTATTCGATTGGCCGAGTCACCGCTGTGTACATTATGTAATATACCAGATACCGAAGAGCATAGATTGTTGTGTGATAAGGTAAAAGACATATGGCTCTACATAAGACAAAAGATAGCGAGCGTCAGCAGAACTACGCCCAACGCCGTTACGCCTGCTGAATTTTTAAACCCTGACAGTATACCTTATCCTAAAACAAAACGAAACGCAATCAACTGGTTGAAAGATCAAACGATGCATTACATCCTAACAAAAGAATCAAGCAATATGGAGGTCTTCTGGGTATACCTTACAACTGAGCACCAAAAGTTGATATGTACTAAAAAATACAAAGAAAACTACGCAAATTTTTTAACTAAAACAATAGTGCGTAATTTACATTATCCATCGAAGCATTTCGTATATTAGACGAATGCTTTGTGGTACAAGGTTGCACTTCACGTAGCAAGAGGAGGATATCAAACAGCAAGTAATCAGAGAAGATCATAAATATAAACCAGTAAAGCCTATATGTATATATCACTTTGTTTTGAGGGAAGCATACGACACAGTGATGAAACTGGTATCTATCCTTTATTTAGTTTCTTTCTTTCAATCCTTCTTTTCACAGGGAGACATATTTATGTTATTTATGTGTAAAATCAAGCAGCAGAAGCCTACTTTAATTCATTACCTTTCTGAAGAAGAGAATTTTACTTATCAGCAATAATGAGTTTGCTTCTTTCCGTTTTCCCACGCACGGAGAAAGAAAGTTACAGATGCAGTTACGTTTCAATAACAATTATGTGAAAGCCTTCTCAATGGAATTTACATTTATTTTTATTCAAGCCATGTTGCAAACAAAGGCAGCAGAAGCGGCATACTTAGTTTGTAGTTCAGAAGAAGCGCGTTTCCGCATCAAGTTACATCCTCTCTTTAAAGGCGGAGAAGCCGGGCCGAGAAGGCAAAAATTGGCGAGCGTAAAGGACGGGTTGAAGGGGAGGAAGGAGACCCGCTAAAAAAAGAAAGAAAAAAGCGTGTTCGGTCAGAGGGTTAGCTGCCCTCTGTAATAAAAAAACTGAGTTAACCGATCAAAGACAAACTTATACGGGTGTTTTACGGCATCTGCCCCGAGCAGATGCAACGAACGAAAGCGAACAAAATGAGATTAAAAAAAAAAGTACAGTGGCCAGCGCTACAAAATGTCAATCCTAAGTGCCCGGGTTCGATGGGTCTGCAGCTGCATTTAACAAAACTTGAGACTGATACTGGCGGCCATAAGCAGTAACTTTTATTTGTATCAAAAATGATGTCAAAAGTGACAGCAATTCTACTTTATATGGTTTGTGAGCTACATTATTGCAGTTGTCCCCGTATCACCAACTTTAGTTTCGACGATCTAGAGAAGAGCCGCCAGCTAATGAGAGCAACTAAGCATGTACAGTGAATTACGTACATCTGGTACCTCAGGGTTTTGAACCGAATAGTAGCATGAGCTTTGAGTTGGTGTTCGTTGTGTTCGTGTGGTAAAACGGTATGGAGTGGATATAGACAGTGAACAGTCCTCAGTATATAGACATCATAAATAATATTGAACTAAAAAATTCAGTTTGTTACGACAATGAACAAACAATAATCAGAGTTCAGCGGACACCCTACAGACGGGCACAGCCAATCAATGAACACTTGCAGACCAACGAAGCGGGCAGATGAATAGATAACTACCAGACGGGATATCGATAAAACAAGGTAATGTGTTTTTGTCATCTAGTGATCTTATCACTGAGTTTGATTAGATATTCTGGTCATCTAAAATGAGCGCCGAAGAAAGAAAAGACAGTGGGTTTGATAGTGAAAGACAAGTGGGAAAAATCGAGGGTGACCGATAATATGTTTGAAGATAGGGAACAAGAACTACATTTTGGCGAAGAGCAAAATTTAAAAAAAAAAAAATTCATGAACCTGATGATAGTGGTGTAAAATTACAAGAATCTTATTTTTATGAGGAAGCATGTGTTAGTCAAACAATGCATGAAACGGGTAGGTCGTCACCAATGGAATTCGTAAATGCCAGAAAAGATGAAAGAGTTATAGGAATAGAGGCTCAGAGTGACAACAGTAGAATGATGAAAACGACGAAGAAATGAGGCTGTATATGTGTGGTTTAGGAGTAGAAATAAATAAAAATAGTAGCGACATAAAAAAGGAATTTAAAAAAATACATTAGTTATCTAAATTCAACTTGGACAAAAAAATTGCAGTCTGTTAAAGTTCCTTTCGAAAAAAATTACCAAAAAAGTATTAAGGGATTCTGGTCCAGAAGTAGATATGGTTGGTACTGACAAACTGTCAAATGAAAATGTAACAGAAAAATTACATATTAGGAGGATGGAAGTCACAGTTACTAATTGTTATCTGGCTAAATGGGTCATGTTTTTGTAAGGCTGGTAATAATATTTCATACGAAACACAGCATTTAAATAAGGTTTGTGTTGATGAATCTCGGGTAGATCAAGAAAATGCACAGCATGTAAGTAATGTTGATATTCGCGGTCTGGGATTCGAGCATACAGTTGTTTCTTTAAATGTTGATGCCTGTATCAACATTTAAACAGACTGTGTAGAAGTTGTGAATGAAATTCTTGACCAAGCTGACCATCAAGTGCAAAAGGAATGCAAAGCTTTGGTGATTAGCAGTATAGTAAATGAAGAGCAGTTAGTTAATATTAGTGTAAAAAAGAACTGCCAAAGTAAAGGAGCTCATGGGTAAGTTGCCAAGCTGTCTCAAAATTCTAACAAGCCAGTAATAAAAAGGTAAAAAAAACTTAATGGAAGTAGAAAGAATGTTTGGAGAAGACAATACAGTATGCACTGTGCAGAAAGTAATATTTAATGCAAATGTAGAGAAAGATAGTTGTTGATGTGGATGCAATGGTCAATGCATGTGTTTGCTGGCTACTTTACTGTGTTACGCACTCATCTGGCATATGTTTTTAAAGGTATATTTGGAACATCTAAAATTAGATGATGGAGCAGGGGTTCAGATTAATTGTGAATCCATCAATTGGTAGGAGGTTCACTAAAAAGAATGAAATGATCGTATGGCATTGCCAGCCGGGAGGCCCCATCCGGTTAAGTTCGGCTGCCGAGCGCGAGCCGTATTACACATTAGGCCACTCGCGTACCATGGGCGAAGATGAAATGGTGAAGAGAATACAACACCCAGACCACGGGCAGAGAAAATCTCCAACCCGGCCGGGAATCGAACCCGGGCATAAGAGGCAAGCACGTAACCACTCAGCTAAGCAGGCAGGCAGGTACTTCTATAATCTTCGGTGAGCACCCTATTTGGTGCGTAGTGCCTCACCAAGCTGTGTAATTCTATCCTTCCTTTCCGTAATTACCCCATTTTCTATATTGCCCTTAATTTATAAGCAGAGAAAACTGTGATCATCTCCTACTATTTTCAGTGCACATGTAATTAAAGTTCTTATGTCAATGATTGAAATTCACATATTAATAGAGTGGGTGGAAGCAAAATATTGGTCAGTGGAAATTTTGGGAAAAATCGTTCATTTTCTTTTTGAGAACAGTAATGTTGAAATTTTGAGAAATAACAAATCTCTTTCAGCAAAAATATGAGAACGAATGAGAGGTAGTAGAAAATATGAGAAAAAGTGGAATTTTATCAGAAAGACTGCAAAGAAAGTTATAGAAAACTGTATGTTGCGCAGCAGCAGTAAAGGAAATGGTTCTCATAATTTTTTCCATCTATGATCTGTAAAGTGACACGCTTTGCATAGGTTCAGAAATATTTCGGTAGACAATGTTCCATCTACAGCATTCAGAATTGCTTGTAGGCTCTGACAGTAGATGTAGATCACATTTTTTGCCTTTGTCTTTCCGTTTTCCTCCCACTTTAGTCGCAGTTCTTTTAAAAAGGAGCCACGTCTGAAACCGCAGCTTTCTCTGGCTCTTGGAACGGCGCTGCGCTCTGTCCCCGGTGCTTTGCGACGTGCCGGCCGGCCGGGCTGTCTTCATTTGTGCGCCACGCCGCCGCTTGGCACCGCCGCCAACAGCCAACGCGGCTGCCTTCTATTGTTGCGCACCGCCCATTAGTAGGTGAAGGTTCGGCGTCTGCTGCGAGCCAGACGTGCCGCCCGCTGCGGCTGACGCAGTTTCGTCTTCCCCCAGCCCACTGCTGTCCAACCTGCGGTGTAAAATGAAATTTTATGAGGGGTAAAAACTAAACGATTCCAGTCTGTCACGAAACTAAATTATTTTCAAAAGATAATAACTATTATCACTATTTTGTAAGACTCTAGTACTCATTGCATAAGTTACCAACATCTACTTTTTCTCAATTAGTAGCATTAATGCGAAGGAGGATACTGATTCCTCGCAAAGACAACCCACTAGACACTTACGTTGTACTTTATCCCGTACATCGCTGATGATAAAAATGAGATATATGCATAACAAATGCTAAATATCTCAAGACAAAGTCTCCTCCATGTTGCAGATAGTACCTGCAGTAGTTCAGAAATTGCTTCATTACTCGCTACGAAACAGATAAATGAACTGACAGCATGGCACAGCAGTAACTACACTACTGGACATTAAAATTGCTACACCAAGAAGAAATGAAGATGATAAACGGGTATTCATTGCACAAATATGTTATACTAGAACTGACATGTGATTACATTTTCACGCAATTTGGGTGCATAGATTCTGAGAAATCAGTACCCAGAACAACCAACTCTGGCCGTAATAACGGCCTTGATACGCCTGGGCATTGAGTCAAACAGGGCTTAGATGGCGTGTACAGGTACAGCTGCCCATGCAGCTTCAACACGATACCACAGTTCATCAAGAGTAGTGACTGGCGTATTGTGGCGAGCCAGTTGCTCGGCCACCATTGATCAGACGTTTTCAATTGGTGAGAGATCAGGAGAATGTGCTGGCCAGAGCAGCAGTCGAACATTTTCTGTATCCAGAAAGGTCCGTACAGGACCTGCAACATGCGGTCGTGCATTATCCTGCTGAAATGTAGGGTTTCGCAGGGATCGAATGAAGGGTAGAGCCACGGGTCGTAACACATCTGAAATGTAACGTCCACTGTTCAAAGTGCCGTCAATGCGAACAAGAGGTGACCGAGACGTGTAACTAATGGCACCCCATACCATCGCCCCCGGTGATACGCCAGTATGGCGATGAGGAACACACGCTTCCAATGTGCGTTCACCGCGATGTCGCCAAACATGGATGCGACCATCATGATGCTATAAACAGAACCTGGATTCATCCGAAAAAATGACGTTTTGTCGTCGAGTACACCATCTCAGGCGCTCCTGTCTGTGATGCAGCGTCAAGGGTAACCGTAGCCATGGTCTCCGAGCTGATAGTCCATGCTGCTGCAAACGTCGTCGAACTGTTCGTGGAAGTGGTTGTTGTCTTGCAAACGTTCCTATCTGACTCAGGCATCGAGACGTGGCTGCTCGATCCGTTACAGCCATGTGGGTAAGATGCCCGTCATCTCGACTGCTAGTGATACGAGGCCGTTGGGATCCAGCACGGCGTTTCGTATTACGCTCCTGAGCCCACCGATTCCATGTTCTGCTAACATTGGGTCTCGACCAACACGAGCAGCAATGTCGCGATACGATAAACCGCAATCGCGGTAGGCTACAATCCGACCTTTATCAAAGTCGGAAACGTGATGGTACGCATTTCTCATCCTTACAGGAGGCACCACAACAACGTTTCACCAGGCACCGCCGGTCAACTGCTGTTTGTGTATGAGAAATCGGTTGGAAACTTTCCGTATGTCAGCACATTGTAGGTGTCGCCACCGGCGCCAACCTTGTGTGAGCGCTCTGAAAAGCTAATCATTTGCATATCACAGTATCTTCTTCCTGTCGGTTAAATTTCGCGTCTGTAGCACGTTATCTTCGTGGTGTAGCAATTTTAATGGCCAATAGTGTACATAAGGGCTACTATAGTGCTCCACACAGAAATATTATTATTATTACTGTTACTGTTAGTCGCTGTGGTCAGACACAAACCATTAACAGCCTGAAGTCTCCCGATTCCTGCCAATTCAGAAGTAAGGAGTGCATCAATCAAGTGATCTACTAGCAGTAAGTCCACTGCACATATCTTAACTTGGTTGATTTTAAATGAGGTTGCAGTGTGCAGGTTTAGGAAGAGCCGCAATAGACAGGAGTAATGCAGCGGAACCATGTTTAGTAACAAGTGTCTACCCTCACTGTGGATCGTTAGCTTTCTCGTCTGAGAAGGAGTTGTGGGTAGCACTTGCGATTAACCACGAATTCCTTCGTCATTCGTTCTAATACACGCAAACACACCCACACAAACACATACACAAACGCAAACTAAATACCATTCATGCTTCATCATTTTAAAAATAAGCGTTCCGAGACAAGTCTTTCATTCTATAGCTTAGTTAGGTGCTAAAGTTCGTGATAATGTGGGGGAGGCGGGCGGTAAAAGACGGTGTGGGGTTAAGGGGGGTGAGGGGAGGGGGGATATCAGCTAATGTCTAATTGCACTCGGGGGTAATGGTGTAAGAAAGGTTGGGAACCACTGCCCTAGCCGGTACGTGCAATTCTCAAAAATGCAATGCAATGCAATGCAATGGACCTTCCATTCCATGGTGCAATCCTTGTGACAGCGTTTACGTCAAACAGCTGATAAAATGCAACTATGCAGCATGGGAGCACAGTGGCAATTCAAAGTTGTACGGGTCCTGTGGTCCTAATGTTTTTTAAACGTGTTATTCTATTGAGTTGGTGCGTAATTTCCTAGCGTTTACCCGTAAGGTTAATAAACCCAACATATACACGTAACAGAGACTTTATACATAAATAATCTAAATGATTCAAATGGCTCTGAGCACTATGGGACTTAACATCTATGGTCATCAGTCCCCTAGAACTTAGACTACTTAAACCTAACTAACCTAAGGACATCACACAACACCCAGTCATCACGAGGCAGAGAAAATCCCTGACGCCGCTGGGAATCGAACCCGGGAACCCGGGCGTGGGAAGCGAGAACGCTACCGCACGACCACGAGCTGCGGACCCATCAATAATCTTCTTCACTGCTTACAACAGTCTGACAACACTGGGGGTAACGTTTCGATTCCGCGACTGTAGAAAGCACGTGGTTTTGAAGGCGAGAACTCGTCGTGCCATGTTCGAAGCGGATTTTCATCTGGAAAGTAAGTTATTCGATAGAGAGCGGAAGAGGTGAAAATGTGAGAGCAAAATCCCAGAGAGTAATATGGGTGCAGAATGACATCTCAGTCCAACTCCCATCCATTGTTTTTTGTCTAGCAGAATGCGCGCGGCTATTATCATTGAGTAGCATCACTTCACACAGTCTTCTTGGTCGTTGTTCTTGGAGTCCGTCTGCAAGACGTCTCAGTTGTTGACAATAAATGTCAGCAGTGAAGGTTACACCTCGGGGAAGCAATTATCAGTACCTTTTGTGGACGCTCACATTTCTTTGTACGGAGGGTTGCTACTTTGTTTGGGCTCCACATTTCCTTTCTTTTCTTTATATTAGCGTAAAGACTCCATTACTCGTCACCATTAACGATACAGGATAGGAACGGTTGGTGCTGTTCTCGAGCCAATTGATGAAGAGCAAGTGGAGATCCACATATGGCCAGCTGCAAATTTTTGTGATTTTGGCTTAGAGCATGCGGTACCCACACACCCAATTTTTGAACCTTCCAGACTGCATGACCACAGTTCATCATATTCGCGAGTCTCGAGTACACGCACATGGATCATTGTGGATTAATTCGTTTTAACGGTCTTCATCACACACCGAAAGCCTTCCTGAAAGTGGAGAATCACTAATGTAAAAATGATCCTCCTTAAAACGAGAAAACCATTTTCTTGTAGTTCTGTGACCAGTGGCATTATCCTGAAACACATGTTTCTAGCTGCCTCCTCTGTCACCCTATGTTCCGATTCCTCCACTTGGCACACCATTTTCTAGTGTCCACAGCTCCACTTACTATCTCCAAATGGCAATATGTAAACTCAAAGAGCAACAGTGAACTACAAACAAAAAGTTATAATCGATAAATAAACCCGTAGCAACCAAAATAACAACATGCAAAACAAAAACACTACGAACGCATGCACCAACACAATACAGTATGTGATCAAAAGCATGCGGACGCCTCCAAAAACAAACGTATTGCATATTAGGTGCATTGTGCTGCCACCTATTGCCAGGTACTCCATATCAGCTACCTCAGTAGTCATTAGACATCGTGAGAGAGCAGAATGGGGCGCTCCGCGGAACTCACGGACTGCGAACGTGGTCAGGTGATTGGGTGTTATTGTATCATACGTCTGTACGTGAGATTTCCACTCCTAAACATCTCTAGGTCCACTGTTTCCGATGTCATAGTGAAGCGGAAACGTGAAGGGACATGTATAGCACAAAAGTGTACAGGCCGACCCCTTCTGTCGACTCTTCAAAAAAAAAAAAAAAAGCGGGTCTTAATGTGTAATAGGCAGACATCTATCCAGACCATCACACAGGAATTCCAAACTGCATCAGGACCCACGGCAAATACTATGACAGTTAGTGCAGGTGGGAAAACGTGGATTTCATGGTCGAGCAGCTGCTCATAAGCCTCACATCACGCCGGTAAATGCCAAACGACGCCTCGCTTGGTGTAAGGAGCGTAAACATTGGACGACTGAACACTGGAAAAACGTTGAGTGGAGTGCCGATTCACGGTATGCAGTGTGGCGATCCGATGGCAGGGTGTGGGTATGGCGAATGCCCGGTGGACGTCATCTGCCAGTGTGTGTAGTGTCAACAATTCAGAAGCGGTGGTGTTAGGGTGTGGTCGCGTTTTTCATGGTGGGGGCTTGCACCCCTTGTTGTTTTGTGTGGCACTATCACAGCACAGGCCTACACTCATGTTTCAAGAACCTCCTTGCTTCCCACTGTTGAAGAGCAACTCGGGGATGGCGACTGCATCTGTCAGCACGATAGAGCACCTGTTCATAATGCACGGCCTGTGGCAGAGTGATTACATGACAGTAACAACGCTGTAATGGACTGGCCTGCACAGAGTCCTGACCTGGATCCCACCTTTGGGATGCTTTGGAACGCCGACTTCGTGCCAGGCCTCACCGACCGACATTGATACCTCTCCTCAGTGCAGCACTCTGTGAAGAATGGGCTGCCATTCCCCAAGAAACCTGATTCCCCAGCACCTGATTGAATGTATGCCTGAGAGAGTGGAACCAGTCATCAAGGCTAAGGGTGGGCCAACACCATATTGAATCCCAGCATTACCGATGGAGGGCGCCACGAACTTGTAAGTCATTTGTAGCCAGGTGTCTGGATACTTTTCATCACATAGTGTATTTTCTTAAAGATATGAAGATGGACCAAGGGGACATTTGCAATGCAAAATTGTAGTTTCATACTTTGAGGTTTGCTGATGACACTGCAATTTGTTCAGAAATGGCAAAGGACTTCAGTTCAACGGAATGGATGGTGTCCCGAAAAGAGATTATAGGAGGAACATAAAACAAATGGTGTCTCTTCAAATTACATCAGACTATGCAATGGGAATTACATTACAAAATGAGACACTAAAACAATAACTAAGTTTTGTTATTTGAACAGCAAAATTACTGTTGGTGGCTAATATGGTGAGGATACTGCCAAATGCAAGGAAATCGACTTGACAGTGCTTTACGTGGCCTATATTGAAATAAGATGTAAAGCTTTGCGCAAAAAGAAGCAGCTGCTGTTGCTGTTCAAAAAATAAAACCAGTGCTTGTAGAACTCTCCCTTCTCACCATTTTGATATGCTAGAGCCATTACTTTGTTCTCAAGGCTCTCCATATCTCTTAATAATCAACAATAGCTTTGCATGTTGAGCAGAGGTGGCTCTACTGAAGGACATCTCTTCAAAAACTTACGCCAGCATTCTCCAATTATTAAGAATCACACATTTTGGAGTCTCATAAATCATCACCATTGACAGAGAACAACAGTTTGTCAGTTGTTCCCTTATCTCACAAATATCCTAAATATATCCCAACTCAGTGCCACTGTTTACAATCTGTTGTCAGACACCAAAGTTGAACAGTGGGGTCGCAACATTGCATTGAGAGCCTGTCTCACAGACACCCGGGTCAACAACTTATCAAAAATTTTAATAGGTCTCTATGCTTATGTAGTCCCAGAATATAGGATCACAACCGCAGAAATCAGTCATGGCAGGATGACTTCCAGACAATTACTTTGATCCTACACCAGTGGACTATAACACTCCAAATTTCATTTTCAGCCTGAAGCAGTACGTAGTGTTACTTAAACCAATAAACATTTGACATCAAGCTATAACATCTGTTTTCATCCATCATGAACTTATGATCTCTTCACATATATTTATAAGACATGATGCATATTGGAAACTTCGCCAACATATCTGTTGTTGTTGTGGTCTTCGGTCCAGAGACTGGTTTGATGGAGCTCTCCATGTTACTCTATCCTGTGCAAGCTTCTTCATCTCCAGATATGTAATGCAACCTACATCCTTCTGAATCTGCTTAGTGTATTCATCTCTTGGTCTTTCTCTATGATTTTTACCCTCCAAGTTGCCCTCCAATACTACGAGTAAATTGGTGATACCTTGATGCCTTAGAACATGTCCTACCAACTGATTTCTTCTTCTACTCAAGTTGTGCCACAAATTCCTCTTCTCCCCAATTCTATTCAGTACGTCCTCATTAGTTACATGATCTACCCATCTAATCTTCAGCATTCTTCCATAGCACCACATTTAGAAAGCTTCTATTCTCTTCTTGTCTATACTATTTATTGTCCATGTTTCACTTCCATACATGGCTACACCCCTTACAAATACTTTCAGAAAAGACTTCCTCGCACTTAAACCTATACCCGATGTTAACAAACTTCTCTTCTTCAGAAATGCTTTCCTTGCCATTGCCAGTCTACCTTTTATATCCTCTCTAGTTTGACCATCATCAGTTATTTTGCTCCCCAAATAGCAAAACTCATCTACTACTTTAAGTGTCTCATTTCCTAATCTATTTCCCTCACTATCACTTGATTTAATTCGACTGTCTATGATAAACAATATATGCTCAAAAAGCACGTAATTGAAACACCTCATAATCCAAAGACTGCCTCCATCAATGGAGTCATGCCACCAAACATGGATCATCCATGTCAATTTCAAGTAGAAAACCAGCTCCAGTCGTCAAGTCTCAAGAGTATCATCAACCAATCCAGTGACCTACACATGCTAGTCACATAGTGCACTTTCCAAAGAAATGCCTGTATTACCACTTGGGATGGAATAGAACGTGGCCTGTAATGAGTAACTAAAATGAGAGTGGTATAACTGGCATTCAGGTGAAATTGGCTGACTTGATTGTGGTGACTGACTGATCTATAGTGTAACCAGTAGTCTCAGTTAGATTGAAAGCTCATAATATGGTTGTGAGTTGCTGAAGCCAATGAATGCGAATGCCAAGTAAAGATTGTGTTAACAGACTGATCTGAAGCATAGCTTGATTATATTTGCACCATATTTAATTGGGGATATCAGCCAAATGCCAGTTGTACCATGCTTATTTAAGTGGCTCGTATGGCTGATGCACTGTTAAAAGTATTGATATACTGTGGATTAGCTAGTTTTTTGTTTCTCTTTTGTGTGCTCTACAACTTTGTTTTTTAAAAAGTGCATTTAGTATAGTGCTGTGTTTTTGTGCTGTAGTTCTGTGTAAAAAGAGTGGTGCTAAATAAACAATTACTGGTATTTTAACTTTATTCTGGTGTCAAGCTGTTGTACACAAAAGCTGTTTAACAAAATAGAATTACAACCAATTCATTGGAGAATGCACGACATCTTGTGTGAATGATTTAATATTTTCAGTGCTACATAGCTATGTACACATAATGGGTAATTTGCCCTTGAAAAAAAGCTGTAGAACTTTGTTGGGATAAACCACCTCTATAGGAGCATTAGAAAACAAGCAAATGCATTGCACTTGCATTGAGCTATCAATATTTTCTCAATGAAAATGAAATGTCAGTGAACATGTCTACTTAAACAATCAATTAGAGCAATAATTGGCTCTAAAGATTTGTTTGCATGTCACAGTTCTTTTCTTGGTATGGTCCAACTGAGACATAGGTACCAGTATAGTCTAACATTAGTATGGCCTGTGAATAGACTTATTCAAACACTTATGTAGAAACCTACCAATTACAAGTGGAAAGTGAAAGATGTTGTAGCTGTATTTCTGCATGTACAAAAATTGTTACAAGTACAGAGAGCAACATCAAACTTGAGGGATAGTACTAGTGACTATTATGGCTTGATCCCAGTACCTTTGGATTTGTTTCCTGAGATATACCTCCTCATACTAATCATCAAACTGTGTCTTTGAGAAAAGTCACTCTACTCTTCAGACACATCTGTAAATGTATTACAAATACTGTACTTTCTGTTATCAGGAAGGTTGAACTGTATATTACTTCTTTCTAAATGTTCACATCCTTCTTTGGGTATTCAGATGTAGACTTCTCATATTTTTGCTACACTGAGTAAGGTTGAGGTCAATGCTGCAAAACTTTCTCTGAATATGACATAATCAAGTTCCTTTGCAGCTAATGTTCCTTCTCACCTTGTCTTCGACAATATGTTTTGTTTCATTTTCATTAACAAATCTGACCAAGAGCCCAGTGAAAAATTAAGCTGGGTAAGCCTCATTATGACGTGTATGAATTCAGAAATCAATACTGAAACAAGGTAACTGGAACAGTGAAGGAATTTTTGGCACACAAAAATATTTATTAAGCCTTAACTGCTTCACTGTTTTGTTTACAGCCCTGTTTCTATTGTAATGTTACTATTATGTAATATTAATATCAGCTGTATGTTTGCATTTTGCAGGCATGTGCTAACCAGCAACTGTTATTTCAGTAGATACATACCAGCTCAAGTCAAAATCTGTCTCATGAAGTTATAAATGTTATTTTTCTTATTTGTCATCAAAAATTGTTTTCATTTGTATTTGGATAGAATGAAGCAATGTTTGAATGATAATCACATTTTGGAATTATCGTTAGATAATGAAGACTACAGACTCATTGGATACACCGGATTCTTTCCAGGATGCAGTTGAGTTTAGTGACAATGAAACAGATATATCTGATCATAAAAATTACAGTTAAATAGAGGAAATGAAGTGACAAAAGAAGAAAATATTTATCAAGAACACCAAGAAATTTGGAAACAGTCTGGCTTCTTTTACAGAAAAAAAACATAACCAATATGAGTAGCAAGATGATGCACTGAGATTGCAACCCAGCATGGCATTGATCAAAACAACAACAAAGAACAAAGTTCTTTGCAGAAAATGGGAAAATGTAAGCAGGTTTGGTGAACCTGCAGTGCAAGTCCAAGAGAGACTGAATAAGCAAAATGTCAAAGGTGTCATGCTGCCTTAAAGACACAAAAACTACCAATACAAGTTCTAAAAGTAAAAAATATCAGTACAAAATGCATTCCATTGACAGAAGAGCATGCCTTGACTGTGATAAATGAAGATAAGTTCTTAGTTGATTCATTCATGTGTATGTCCAATGTCATTTTACTTACTGAAAGTCATTGTTTATTTTTTTCTTTGTAATCAACTTAATTTATCATTATTTGATCCCAAAACAAGTTTATCAACATTTCTTAAATAGATTTTCTTTTTTTTTAGTTAATTCCAAAAACTCTAAGATGCCAATGTTAATGTAAGAGCCTTAATTGTTGACAAGATAAGTTTTTTTTATAATAAAGATTAGTTTTTCATGAATATAAGCATTTCTTTCATTGATTCTTTAACAACAATTTAGAAAAACATAGAAGTACAGACATTTCAGATGGTTTCTGTTTTTGAGGTCAAAATGGACCCCACTAAGTAACTTACATCAGTTTCAATAGAGAGTGTAGTTAAGGGTTAAGAATAATCAGAGAAGGGAATACAGTCATTACCAAGAAATTACATTTACATCTCCGTACTGGGACTCTGAACATCAAATAGTTCATTCAGTTTTTACACCATTTTCAATACAATGTGCAAACTTTTTCTTGAGCTCTTGGCTCTCTAGTCCTCAATTCAGAATACCCTGGCTAGTTAGGTTTTCTCCACTATTTGTGGTCAGCCTTTGTGTCATCCATAACTATAGTGTAATAGTTGGTAACTATTAGTACACGCTGTGCTTCTTATTTGTGCTCTTACCGTGATAATTGTTTGTGACAGAACAAATGAAGTGGCAGTGTCTGGTTCACTGGCAACACCAGCTGTGACTACTCCACAGAAAACAAAGCTCAGAATTCACTGTGTGTGAAGACAAATGTCTTATAGCTGCACAGAATTAGTGAGGCACTTCCCTTTTTTTCCTTTTTCCACGGTTTCTCTCATGTGGGAATCTTCGTTTCAATCAAAGTTTCTTTCTTCCATTCCATGCAGACCACTCTAAAATCCTTTTTGGATGGTCAGCAAGATCTTCTGAAATGACATTGTCTCCTGTGAAAATAGTTATAAAATAACCTTGCTTGTATGCTGTACATCCAATACATTCTGTGGACCCCTAGCAAAATGACGGAACATGCACTGAATGTCATTATACAACAAAGTTCAAATCTGAGTTTACATAAAACCACCAAAGTTGCTGGCTTTGACTTGTACTGTACCTGATATATTCCAGTAGAATCAATATTAGATTTCATGCCACTACATGATATTGCTTAGGTGAATGCAGGATTGAGCACATCTTGTCACAAGAGTGACCACTCACACTTTTTTGTTACAGGAACCGTGAGATAATTGCCAATGCGCACATTCAGAGCATAAACAATTCAAAGTATTACAAATATTGTTGACATTGTTAAAAATGTTCATTGCTATTAAATATTTTCAAACAGAGTTTAGGTTTTGTTTAGGTGGCAGCCAATCAGAAACAGAAATCTCATGATGTTCTACAAACTACTCCTGCTTGATTGCTAACATGTGCATAGGAGATTGGTCCTGCTGGACACAGATTACTCTCTCAAATATAGTATTCTGTTGATGGGACCATAATATTACTCACAATATGGATATAGTGGGCAGCATCAAGTCAACCATCTATCATATGAAACATTCCAAGACCAAGGGAATACACCCAGCCCCATTAGCTAAGGCAGCCAAAGCATTTAAGGCAACCACTCATGACAAGCAGTAAATCCAGGTTCAAGTCCTGGTCCAGCACAAATTCTGATGTGTCACCAGCAGAGAATATCTTCATACCTAAGGCAGCTAATGCCAGAAAGATTCTGCAATTGTGAATAAATTTCATAAATGTAGTATAGCTGCAAGACTGTCACCAGTGTTTGTTTCTTCAGATATTGTTAACTGTAAGTAAAACAAAATTTATCATTGAGTGCCACTCAGACAACAGTACTGAAACAAATGACATAAAACTCTCAGAGTGTACACAGTGCAAACTCTCCAATCGCTTTGCCGTATTTTGCAGCTTTATCGTAATTATTCACTGAACACAAAATCTAAAACTTGCCTAAAATTTTTAACATATTGTCAGAACCTTCTGACACACTTCAGTCAAGAGGATGCTAATCATAAAGTAATGAAATTTGTGGGCTGTACATTTTTCTAGCTTCCTTTGATCATTTGCAAAGCAGTACAAAAAATCTGGACAGAATCTGAAATAGCTTGCATAACTCTCAGATTATACCATTTGACACAGTCACCCAACTAGCGACAGTTTTACAGCATAATTATGAGAGAACGTGCATAAATATACTAACAGATTTCTAAAAACTAAAATTTGGCTCATGATGTAGAGAGGAGGAGGTGGATAGAGATATGTGGTCAGGTAGAGAGAAGGGGCAGGAGGTATGGACAGAGAGAGGGGGTGGAAGAGACAGATACAGAGGGCAGCCAGATGATATGGACATGGAGAGGGGGCAAAGGAGATAGATACAGAGAGGGTGGAGGAGCAGATGGAAGGAGTAGAGAGCGGAGGAGCTGATGAATAAGAAGAGGGGGAGGAGCAAATGCACATAGAGAGGTGGTGGATGAGGAGCCAAAGAGAGAGGAAGGAGATGACCATGGACGGGGGTAGAAGGAGATGAATAGGGAAAGAGGGACGGATGGAGAGATGAACAGGATGTGAGGAGGAATGGGGAGATGAACAGAGAGAGGAGGGGAGGATTGGGTGAACAGAAAGAGAAGGTGGAGGAGCTGGACAGACAGAGAATGGAGGGAAGGGGGAATGTAGAGAGAGGGTGTGATGAGGGGATGGGCAGAGAGAGAAATAAAGAAGGAGGAAATGGGAGGAGGGGATGGACAGAGAGAGGGAGATTAGGAGAAATACTAGGAGATGGACAGAGTGAGGGGGAGGGAGAACGAGAGAGGGGGAGGAGGTGGGCCGAGAGAGAGGGGGGAGGAGGAGGAGGTGTACTGAGAGAGGGGGAGGAGGAGGTGGGCCAAGGGAGGGGGAGGAGGAGGTGGGCTGAGAGAGGGGGAGGAGATGGACTGAGAGAGGGTGGAGAGTCAGATGGATAGAGAGAGGAGGCTAGAGGAGATGGACAGGGTATGTGTGTGGAGTGAAGGGTAAGGAAAAGATGGACAGAAAGATGGGGGAGGATGGGGAGGGGCAGGAGGCATATGGAGGATGGAAAAAGGTAGTTTGTAGGCAGAAAAGAAAGCAGGTGTGAGAACGCAGTTGGAAGAGAGGGAGGGTGTGAGGTGCAAAAAGGAGAAAGTGTGAGGAGGGGGCTGGTTGTGAGGAGGCATGTGCGAGATGAAATACACAAATACCCAGGCAAAGCCAACACAAACAATAATTTTATTGTCTTTAGCTAATTACAGCAATAGACAGTGTCACATAAATAGTACAGTGCAATTGACAATTCAAAAGTAGAATAGGTCAGATATTAACAATACAGCATTATATCCGAATTAATACATTCATATGTTCCTATATGTTATAGAATGTGTGGCTAGCTAAAAAGTTATGCAGTGTTTGTTTGAATGCTTCTTGTCTACTACAGTTTGTGAAATCTTATGAAACAACTTATGTTGCATGATTCATAACTGTTAATTGATTGTATCAGTCTGTAGTATGGAGTACAAGGCATCTACTGCTTCTTGTTTTGTAACAATGCATCATCATCTGTATTTGGTTCAGAAAAGAAAGGTTTGTAGTGTGGATTCTATGAAGATCCAGTAATTACCCTGATAGCTTTCTTCTGCAGTACAGAGATGACACGCACACAGCTAGACTTTCCTCACAATATAATACAATATATTATGCTTTGAAACAATGAAAAATAAGAGTTTTTAAAATATGTTTCAGGTACACAATTCATAAGTTGCCTTAATAAATAAATTACTCTAGAACACTTGCCACTGATATTAAAAGTCTCAGTGCTACCATGAGCATGTACATTTGGGTGTCTGTGTTGTTGTGTGTGAATGTATGTACTCCTGATAGAAAAAGAACAAGTGATCAGAAGCTAGTGTTTACCATTTTCTGTTATGTATTTCTGTGCATCATGCACCAATACGCTATAGATAAGTTGTTGCCTTTTCCTTATATTACATTTTTTTTCATGCAGATATTTCCATTATTGTTATACCACCAATGTATTTTATATGATGACCCCAATATACTTTATCATCTAAATATGCCACAAAAACTTAACATAACTTTGATAATCTGAGCTACTCTTGCCTTGTGGTGTAGAAGTCACCTATTGACTCCATTCAGCAAGAACCAATTTTCTCTAAAGCAAAAGTATGTTTGACAGCCTTTTCAAATAAATTTTTAGGCTGCTAATATTATTATTACTGTGAAGAAAATTTGAAATTTGTGTTATCTACAGATCAGTGTCACTGGACCCAATTAGGGCAGGTCATTAATCACAGAAGATCCCCTAGAACACCTACTTTAACTGCTTGCATGCCAACAGAGACAACTTTTTTACAGTTCTGTTGACAGGTTTTCAATAGTTTAAGGTTCTCTATAACGCCAAAGAAGTCAATTTTGTTCTAGAAGTAATGTTTACTCCACACTATCCAAGGCCTTGCTTAGATAAAAAAAATGAGTTGAACAAATCCTTTGTCCTCAAACAATCAAAGGTGACATTATTCCCGTACAGAGTCTATGGCATCACCAGTGAGAGATTTTTTCATAAAACAATTTTGTACTCCACTAATTACTTCTAGATTTTCGAAGTGAACATGTAACTGTTGGTAAATTGTACATTTCAATATTCTAGAAAAAGCTGTGTCTACAGAAATTAGCCAAAAACTGGACAGTCTATATCTTATTTTGTATAAACTGGACCTATGCTAGACAATTTAAGCACATCCCTCAGTTACATATTTGCTTATTCAGTAGGTTAAAGGGTATGCAATATTCTTCAATAGGTTGCAAGATATGTCTTATGCGAGGCTAACTAGACATTGAGTTACAAGAATTTTTTGAAGTACAAAAAATGAATTTATTTTAATAAAATTTACATGCATTGTAGTATAGGTCTTTCATTATTTTTCCACATAATCACCATTTACCTACATACATTTTGTCATCCATGGGAGGAGTTTATTGATTCCTGTGCCATAAACACCTCCTGCCGCATTTTTCAGCCAGTTCCTCACTTCAGCTTTCATATTGTTGTCATTAGAAAAGAGTTTTACATGAAGGTGTTCCATCAATTTAGTGAATAGATGATAGTCACTGGGTGTGAGATCTTGGCTGTGAGAGGGGTGACTTAAAACATCCCAACCAAATGAAGTTAACAATGCTTGAGTTGCATGAGCGGTATGTGGAGGCACATTGTCATGAAGGAGACAGGCTCCCATTGTCAGCATCCTGTGATGTTTGTTTTTCATGGCTCTTTGAAGTTTCTTCATGGTCTCACAGTATCTTGCATCATTTATTGTTTCACCTCTTTCCAAAAATTCAATGAGCAGAATTCCTTTTCTGTCCCAAAACACTGGCACCGTGATTTTCCTCCCTGTTTGCTGAGTTATGAATTGTTTGGCTGAAGGGGAACTGATTGTAGTTTGCTCTCTGATGATAAGCCCAACTTTTCTCTCTTGTCACTACAGAGTGGAGAAAAGCCTGGCCTTAAGTCTCAAAATGGTCAAGAAATTCGAGAGCTACACTGACTCTGTTCGTTTTGTGTGCTTCAGTAAGCATTGATGGCACCCATAGTGCTCACAATTTGTGATAATTTAGTTGATCAGTTATGATTTCATGAACAACAGTTTGTGGAATGTTTGGACAAACTGCGTGCAGATTGTCAATTGTTGAACAGTGACGAGAGAGAAGATGTTCCTCATTTTTCTGCACCACACCATCAGACACAACAGCCTTCCATTCCTGTCTTTGTGAATTCATACCCTACCAAAATTGAAATTTCTTACCCATTTTGTCACTTGCTGCCTTGACATTACATCCTCTCCATAAACTGAAATAATTTTGTGAGGAATCGCAGCAGCATTCATGCCCTTAGCATTTAGTTAGTGAATTGCAATGCAGAATTCATGGGAACAGGAGTGAGAATGTTCATTTCTAACAGTCACAACACTAATTTATGAGCTACTGATTGCTGGGAATGCTCGTTCCTTCCACTGGCTTCCTACTAAATGGCAGTGGCACCAACTTCCGCCACAGATATTCCATGCTAAAACTACATGACTTGTAACTTTAGTTTCTGAATAACTATGACATATCTATCCTGTCTGATGATTTAATTTGCTTTACTATTCTTAAGAAACCGCAGAAAAAGTAAACATACTTTTATTTTGTTGACAATATACTAACATTTTTTGAAAGTACATCTGATGAACTTTGTTTTTCAAATATGCCAGTTACTTATACACTGTGTTCAATTTGTTAATGCTTTCATGTGATAAATTTGTGTTCAATCTACTGGTCATGTTGTACTTATACTTAATTAAAACCGTGACTGGTGACAAGTGTGGTCCTGTTTTCTGCACAAATTTGTACTTTGGTTAGTCCTCCATTAATTCCCACAATGGCTGATGGTGTTACAGAGGACATTTTATGTTGGTTGGTCAAACAGAAGAATTTTTCACCATAACATTGAACCACCAATCACAGGTGCTGGACAATCAAAGTCAGATACTTCTATCATTGATTTCTGTTTTATCTAGCTGACATACTCCTCAGTGTGTGTCACCTTCTGTTTTGTCCTCTGTAGCCCCCATGGTTTATCCACTTCCCTTTTCTCCATATGACGAGTCCATTGAGGAATGGGACATGTATAAGAAACATCTGCGATGACACTTTCAAGCTTTTGGGATTACTGATGGTATTTTATGTTGTGCCTCATTCCTTTCATGGATACTGCTAAGAATGTATCAAGTCCTATGTCAACTTTGCAAGATCCATTTTCTTTAATTTTTGAGCAAATATGTGAACTACTTTCAAAATACTACTCTAAATACATCCATGTTATTGCATCCCGGGTTGAGTTTTACTGCTGTAGGTAGCAACCACACCAATCCTATTGAGCATGGGCTGTAGAACTCCCTCTGTTATGTTGTCACTGTCATTTTTTGAATGCTTGTAAAGAGCCATGTACTGATCGGGTGGTGAGAGATGCTATCTTTCATTTAGCTCCAGATCATGAAGTGCGAGAGCGCGCCTTTCAGTGTGAAAATCCATCCCTTTCCAAGGTTTTAGCTACTGCATAGTTGTTCAAGGTGTTTTGAGCTGTGGGTAACCAAATTGAGTCATGGTGTGAGGTATCAGCAAGCCAGCCCTCTCCTCCACACCATTCTTCAGATAGTCCGCAGGGGGAATATATGGTTATGGCAGATGCCTGGCCTTGCTCTCAGCAACAAAGTAAACAGCAACATATGCATTTCATGCTTCCATTCTGCCCTTACTGTTTCATTAACCATAAGCACCCAGACCACTATTATTTGTCCATATACTGCCAAAAATCAGGATCTATCTGATGTAAATATCAGAGTCAAGTTGTGGGAGTGATAGTGAGGTAGTCTTTTACTTTTTCTTTATTAAATATTTGGGGAGTTTCAATTTACTGCCCAATTTTCATTGGCAACAATGTATTCTTTTATTAATGCTGAAGTTGACAATAAACAAAACAATGTCCACAAGCTAGCATTCAAAGTACAAAGTATATGTGTGCACAATGGAAATGTATTATTGGACTGTACAAAGTTGAACACATTATATGTATGTGCTATTGTATTCTCATTTGGTCTGGCTACTAGATGTAGGATTTTACCCAATCCTAGGCGGGAAGCATGGATCTAGTAAAAACGAGAGCTTAATAAATTCCAGACAGCACACACCCTTTAAATGTGTTGTGGCAAACACAGAGATTTGAGCTGACTGAAATTTTCTTTCTTTCTCGACTCATACTCTACTTTTACTAATCTTTATTACGTATATCCACTGACTAATATCTACATGAATAATGGCCATGTGATCTGAATGAGACTAAAGAAATTACCTAATTATAACCTAAATCTAGAGTTTGGATGCGGAGGTCATGCAAAATATTTGTGTACCAAGGGGAGACAGCTCAGTTTGTATAATTCTTTTAATATGGTGTGTATGTTTAGAGAACTAGTGTTATCACATACTTTAAATTTGTGATGAGTAAAATAAATAGAAATTGTGAATAATTCCTTGAAATGTTGCAATGCTATGTTGTAACTAATAAAAGTTGTGTTGAACACTAGGATTCCAGCCCATGCTGGGGAGATGGTGATCATGTGTGCATGAGATGGGCTCGCTTTGTGTGTGTGTGTGTGTGTGTGTGTGTGTGTGTGTGTGTGTGTGTGTGTGTGAGCATCAGATGCAGTGTTAACAGTAGCCCACCAAAATTGCGGTGGACTAAACATTTCTCACGGCAATGTTGGCAGCTGGTGAGGTGTTGCAATCAGCAAAGTTGCAGAGGTGATGACATGGAGCGGGTGCGACGGATAGTTGTGGACTGCAGAAAGTGGTGGTGGGGAGGGGGGAGGGGGGGGGGGCTGCTGGCCTGTTTCTGCAGTGCGGCAGCAAGCACACTAGTGATGGCATGGTCAAATCGTGGCCTCCGGTATGGATGAAGATGATGGCATTTGCCCACACTGGTTGATGGATGGCAACAGTGTTCATCTGCACAAGGTGATGGCAGGTGGGCACCTAGATGGCCCGGGTTCAAACCCTGGTCCAACAATCACTCAGCAGGTGACCCATCAATGGAAAAGTGCCAAGTTGGCAATGTTCTGACTCAGGGCAAACAGTGTCATGCAGCTATTGACAACATAGCCCAATGACAGTAGCTGGCTGGTTCATCTTGGCACATCAACTGGCACAGAGCTTCCCACTGCTAGTGGCTGGTGATGTTTATGAATGTGTGGCTAAGTCTGGCAGTATTTAAGCTAGCTAGGTCCACTGTCATTTCTCCAACGCTAGCAGTTTTGCATTCTAAGCCAAGGTAAACGGTTAGCTGATGAGCATGCTGCAGTTATTCTGTCATGTCAGCACACCACAGCTCCCGGCGTTACTGTAAAGGTTTCACAGCATCTTCTTTCTGAAGCCCTGTCTGGTGACTTCCACTGCTTGCTGAATACTGGTTCTTGCATACTGCATTGTTCTTGTGACATGGCACCTAATTACAGAGGTAGTCTGTGGTAACCTCTGTATGACATTTTGCTAAATTGCCACAAGAGATGTCTGCTTTGCCAGGTCGACGAACCAAGGAGCAACAATCATTTCCCCCTCAGAAAGCCCAGATTGATAGATTTTTTACCGTTAATTTATGAAAAAACTTCACAATATATTTCATGCTTCGACAAATATACACAGTATTCTCCAATTCTCCATACTTTTCTTCTGCATGAACCACACTATTCTTTGGCTGCTCAATAAACTACTTACTTTTTTCGAATATTAACCGAATCTGCAGGCACATGATACACTGGGAGCACAAGTGGTCAGGCAGTTTCCCACCAAAAGTAGGTGCAGATTGCACAAAGTAGAGATGGAACCACAATCGTCCCAACTTCGCTGCACTGTTCATCATCATCTTGGTTTATGTGCTGGAACACCTGTTCTGTGGTACTGTGTCCTTTTTGCATTGCTATTGGTTCATCCAGCAAATGGAGGTCAGTTTCCAAGGTGGTATTTAGGTAAGTTTGGTTTTGGTCAGAAAGTATCTTCACTAGTTAATCTCAGTACAACAACAGCTGCATCCCATTAATGATAGTGATCCCAGTGACAGTAGCTGAGAAATGAAAGCTGCTCCTGAAATTTTGCAAGCTGTACCACTAACCAGTAACCCACCACCTTGTAGTTGTAGTTTTATCATCCTCCTAGGTCGACTCTGTTCATAGTATGATGACCACTTCAGTTCTGAACATGGAGTAGATCTAGTGTGCATCAGCCTTTTGGAAATTAAGGTGCAGTGCTAGAAAACCACATGATCATTCTCCTGCTCCTGTTTCGCTAAAAACAACTGTACCTCATACACCTTTGCGTCTGTCTGTACCACTTGTATTGTATATTTATTGGTCCAGTGAATCACACATTGTACAGGGATCCGTGTGGATATAGGACAAGTCAAACAATACAATAAACTTTGAACAGAAACTTCTGTACCATTTACAGTATATAGCAATATAAGCCTAACATATGGGAAAAACACCCACAATACACAAATACATTTTATACATACACTGTTCTTACTTTTGGCCTTGATTACACATACACATTCATATATATAACAGTCCACACATATGTATAATACATAGACTGGGTTGAGCATGCACAAAATCAATTTCATATTACTCCCACATCACACTATGTCTCTCATCACAATTACTTACAGTGAAACAAACATCATTTAAAATACAGTGACAGTAAAATAAACAATAGTCCCCATAAAAGTACAAATGTTAACACTAATTCTCATTAGCTGTAAATCGGAGCTTGCTCCAACAAAGGTTGACAACCTTCGACAGTCAAAAATGGAAAGGTCTTTTAGGGAAAAAATTCCACCGTCCTGCTCAAAAAGGCAGGAAAAGGCTACATCGGATTCAGTGGGTAGTCAACTAGAAGACAGCAACAAATCGGAGCGTTTGCAACCATCCAAATGCACACTAAAACACAAAAAGAAGATTAAATATGAGCAAATAAATTATATAGCAACACACAACATAAACTCACTACTTCAGACCGGAAAACTCAAGGAGCTCACAGATGAACTAAATAAACAAAAAATTTTAATAACAGGGATTCAAGAAATGAGAAACACCACAGAGGACCCATTCGAATCACAAGGATACAGAATTTATAATTGGAAACCAGGACCGAGGGCAATGAAACAATGTCCCCAGTTTGGAACAGGGTTTTTAGTAAACTAAAAAATAATAGATTCAGTAATGGATTTCCAAGCAGTATCACCAAGAATTGCGACTCTAAGCTTTAAAACAATGAATAAAACCTATACAATAATAAATACTCATGCCCCAACAAATGAAAAAAAATGTCTAACAAAAACAAAGGAAGAGGTAGATAAATTTTGGGACCTTCTAGAACAAACTGTGAACAGAGTAAATAAAAAGAATGTAAATATCTTATTGGGAGATTTCAATGCTCAGTTGGGAAAAGAAAGGAAATATAAAGATATAATTGGAAAATGGAGTCCACATAAATTTACAAACAAAAACGGTCAAAGATTTGTAGAACTCTGCAGAGAACACAACCTTATATCTAAATCAACATACTTTAAGAGGAAGCCAAGTAAACTTAAAACATGGAAACATCCAGACTGGAGGAAGGGCGAGTGGCAGCTAGACCATGTCTGTATGGACAAAAATTTTCATAAGGAGATCCACAATGTTAAAGTACTGAGAGGAGTAGACACAGGCTCAGACCATTATATGGTTAAAATTAAAATCAAATTCACACCGTTAAAGAAGAGGACCGGAAAAACTAATAAAATAAAAAGGAGGTTTGACCCACATCAGCTAATTAAAAATAATAAGTACCAACAAATAACACAAACCATCAAATTAACAGATGATCTAGAACAACTAGTGCCTAATCTTAAAAAAGAAGCAGAGAATCTAGCTCCCTTGAACCCACGAAGGAAACATGCATGGTGGACATCAGAATGTGACAAATTCCATGAAGATAGACACCAAGCATGGTTAAAGTTTCAAACACATAAAACTGAAGAAAATGCCATCAACATTTTAAAAATGAAAAAAAAAAAATTCACTCAAAATATTAGAAGAATCAAGAGAGGATTTCATAAAGATATTATAAAGTCTATAGAAGGTAATTATCATAAAACCAACTCCAGGAACTACTACAAAATCTTTGGGAAACAACTACAACAATATGAGGCCCCTACACTAATACTGAAAGATGAGGATGGAAGAATGACACACAGTAACAAGGAAAATGCAGAAATCATGGCAAAAGCATTTTACAAACTTCTGAATTGCGAGGAACCCAAAGAACCCTTACAAATCAACATAAATACCCCAATAAAAACCAAACCTAACAAACTAGACCCTCCAACTTTCCAAGAAGTAGAAGAAATTCTTAAAGAACAAAAAAATTATAAGGCATGTGGAGAAGATCAGGTTTTTGTTGAAATGTGGAAATATGCAAGTGACACAGTCAAGACCTCCTTACACATGGCTCTAACAAAAATTTGGGTAACAGAACAATTTCCCGAACATTGGACCACAGCTATCATCCACCCACTACACAAAAAGGGAGATAAGAGCAACCCGGACAACTACAGAGGAATCTCTCTCCTAGATTGCACATATAAAATTCTATCCAAGATCCTATATGAAAGAATCAAGGAGCAATTAGAACAGGAGTTAGGGGAATATCAGGGAGGTTTCAGACCATGGAGAAGCTGTGCAGAGCAGATAATTAGTTTAAAATTGATTATGGCATACTACAAGAAACGGAACAAACCTCTGGCAATAACATTTGTAGATTTTAAGAAGGCATGTGACTGTCTCCACAGACCTTCAGTATTAAAAATTTTAAGAAATCTAGTACTCCATCCAAAACTAATTAAAATAATACAACTCACTCTAACCAACACCAAATCAAAAGTGAAGTTCAGAGGAGAAATTTCGGAACCATTCCTCATAAAAACAGGCTTAAGACAAGGTGACTGCCTATCACCATTACTTTTCAACTGTGCACTGGAGTACATAATGAGAGAATGGTACAAGGACAATCCAAAGAGGATAAGAATTGGAAGTGCAAAAGATGATATTAGCTTAAACTGCTTGGGATTTGCTGATGATCTTGCTCTCCTAGCCAACACCGTTCAAGAAGCCAGGCAACAAGTGAAATCACTACAAGAAATAGCAGAGAAAGTAGGCCTTAGAATATCATTTGAAAAAACGGAGATTATGCTAACTGATCCACCACTTTCAAATAAAATTACAATAGGAGAACAGGAAATCAAAATTGTTGATAAATTTAAATATTTAGGTGAAATAATAACATACAATCTAAATGAGAAGCCATCATGGCAAAATAGAATAAAAAAACTGAACTATACAAATTACATTACCAAAACTACATACAACAAAAAAAGCCTATCTATAGATGCAAAATTAAAACACTATAAAACAGTTACACAACCAGAAATAACGTATGCAGCTGAAACTATCTTCAAAACAACTAATACAGCAGAAACTGACAGAATACTAAAAATAGAAAGAAGAATAATTAGGACATGTATAAATAAACAGTATAAAATAAATGGACATTGGAGAATAGCATCAAATGAAACAGTATATAAGAAAATAGAACCAGTCATGAGCACAATCAGGAAGAAACGCATCTCATTCTTTGGACATCTGATGAGAACTCCAGAAAACAGAATTAGTAAAAAAATAATACAAAAATTGTGGAATAGCAAGAGCGACATTAAATGGATCACAGAAATTAAGGAAGATATAAAAGAACTTCAAATTACTGTAGATGACCTAAAAAACAAGACAGAGAAAACCAGAATACTGCAACACCCGTAAACCAGACTACAAATGAAAATCAATAAAAGGAGTACAGGAAGAGTTGTCTCAAATGAAGAAAGAAAGAAAATATCTGAAAGAATGAAGAAATATTGGGCAGACAGAAGAGCAAAACACCTTTCATATAAGAATAGCCTCTAATAATTATATTACCTAAATATATTAAGTTATTGTCGAACCAAATTGCATCCATGTGTAACAACTTGTTTAGAACTTTGTATTTTTGACTACAGTGGTCCAATGAAGGCCATAAAATAAATAATAATAATATCCACAAAACTACTGGAAAATCTTCCATGTGCTGTAAATTGTATAAATCTCTTATTAATCATCATATCATAAGCGAGTGACTGTGTGTGAGATCGCTCTCTAAGTTTTTATATATTTTTAGGTTTCAAATACAAATTTTAACGGTTTTTGTGAGAATATTTACTATATAAGTGACTTGTTAGTGGTTTCTTCATTCACCTCTGCCTTTCTTGTGTTGTGACCTGATATTTGTGAGTGTTTCGTATCGAGCAACGTAAGCTCTTACCTGTGTTTACATTCCGCGCTGACCAGTTGCAGCTGTAGCAGCGCATCGAAAGCTAAGTACTAATTAATTGTTTGTGTATAGTGGTTTATT